>NW_022990368.1:1507158-1608165 GCF_902827175.1 Gymnodraco acuticeps
ATGTAATATTTCCCTTTTGATGATTATTATAACCTTTATTTAGCTCGTATATATCAAGATCTGTTCTGTACGAAAAGCTTGAGTGCAACAGAAAAAGTCAAAGTGTTATTTTAAATTCCTCCAATAGGATGAGACACTTGGATATTTTTCCATACATTTTTTTTTTTCAACATGTTACAACCGCAATATTTGTTATTGGCCTAATCTTAATCAAATACTATTCAGATTTAAATAACTTTAGGTATATTACAATAGGGAATGGAAAGAGAGCAATACAAAATAGTGGGGGAGTTATAATGATGCCTTTAGAGTCATAAACGCACACTTTATTCATTATTAACTTTAAGTGTACAAACTGTTCATGTCGAACTCTTCCTCTTTGAATGAAGTCAAGTGATATTTAATTGGTGAGGCATTCAAGTTTTAGAGGGATTTCATTTTAAAGTCTCTTCTGTCCATGTCTTAAAAACTTCTACATAAATGATATAATGTGATTTGTAACCTTCAGAAACTGCAGGTCACTTGGTTTATCAGCACATTTGCAGTTCAGTCTTGCATGTAATAACATTGAACCTTACAAAAGTATATATTGGCGGCTTATATAACAATTCAGATATTGTGCATTTACTGTAAATCTGTATTCTGTGTTAGGGTGGAACTTCCAGTAATCCCTCTTAATTTGCCAAAATAATTCACAGCACATTAGCTCTGAGTGTCCTGCACTGAGCAGGTATGTAAATGCACGTTTTGACAAGCATCAGACATGTTAGTAGGAGCATAAATGAAAGCTGGAATTGCAGGCTATGATGTGTTGAAATAGTTTTTGTTGCAAGAAAAAGCAACATGTTTCATAAAGCTATGGGACAACCAGTATTTCGCCTAGCATGTGATGTGTGTGTGTCTGTGCGTATGTTGGAGGGGTATATTGGTAACATTATGATTACATGATCAAATGAATCAATAAAAATGCTGCCAGATCTCTCGGACTATTTGCTATAATGGAGAGTGAAAGAGAATGAGGAAGCATGGACATTGGTCATAGCTTTAAACCTGACCTCGGTTGCATTTCCCCCTTACAAAGAAACTGCGTGCATATTCTCAGAAAATTGGAATCCAACATTTATCCAGGGATCTTTGCTTATGACTTTCTACCATTAACATGTATGACGTTTTGCTCTCTAAGGCATGACAACGTGTAAAACATGGAGGGCGCAACTGTTGGAAACAAACAACATAAATATCACATTAACAAAAAGATGTAAGTGTGAAACACTCAGTTTAGGAGATATTTCAGTTCAAATAGACACCGTTTTAGACATTTATCTGAATGAGGTAATTTAATAGACTGGGAAAAAAAGTGCTTCAACTCATCTGGTCCTACATTTTATATAATTTTAGCTTTTTACTCAGGATCCAGAGTTATTAAATCCACTTGATACTTCTGTTAAATGGAGATATACCAGAGAAAAACAAATCTCATTTAACACCCAGCGTCTCTTTGCACAAAAAAAGGAACATCATTGGCCTCACCAACTGTTCCTAAAAGATGTATCCATAAGTAACACTTGCTCTTTTCCATAAAGATTCGGCATATTAATAAAATATATATATTTTTTCCGTATGAACATAATGTAATAGGCATAATGTAGATTATGCCTCATGCCTTTTTTATGGAGATTGGCGGGGCTCCATAGCAGATTTGAGAAATTAGGACGATCAGTAGCTGATATTTTGTCATAGGTGTGAAGTTCTTTACTTGTTTATCACCATAACATACATTATCTGCTGTACAACAAACAAGATAACATTGTGATTCATCACAGGCAGGAAAGAAATATACAAGAGTATATATTAGAGTTCACCTGGTCAAAGCTGGGATCGGCATCATGCAGATTATAATACCTCATAAACCAACACGAATAAGCCCACTTTATGACTGTTTCTCAGTTTGCAGAAAAAGCTTCTCAGTTTTAAGGCGCAACAACAACAACCTGTCAGTAGTCTAAGCCCATCTGCACTGATGGCTGCCTATTGTTATTACCATGGTTACACTGACCCATGTACTATCTGTAGGCTTTAACATTTGTTTTAACATCAGATAGTAGCTGAAGAAACAAAAGTTCAGTGTGCTAAAGTGCTTGACAATGAGTGATAAAAAAACAAAACATGTTTAACATAGAGAACAACATGAATCAGAACTCGGTCACTTACGATAGTAAAATAAAATGAAACCAAACAATTATTATTAGTTGATTATTATCAACTGATCTCAATTAGTGAGGAAGACATTTACATGATAATTTTGAAGAGAGTATATTAACTGTGGTATTTGAGTTCAAATCAAATTTTACTTCACAGAGGAGAGCACATTTTTACAGTGTGTGATGGGTTCAAAGGTCTTGTAAATGCAGCATGAACACTGCCAAGAAAGATGTGGTTAAATAAGCAAGAAAGTCCTTCACTGTCCAGTTTCTCTAATTGTAGGGAGTGTCCACTGATTGTAAAAGGTGGTACATTTAGATCAGGGGTGGGGAACCTCCGGCCCCCGGGCCGTATACGGCCCGCGAGACCATTTGGTGTGGTCCTCGAGGTAATTTATAAACACACGCAAAAAAGAAAAAAATTAAAGAAATCTAGACCGCAAAATAAATCTTCCCGGGGGAGCATGCCCCCGGACCCCCCTAGAGGAGGTTAGGTCCCCCCCCACTTAAATCATGTTCACATGGATAGGAAACAAAATACATTTGCACACATCTTGTGTCCATATCTTTCTGTTTTGGAGGTCATGCCACAACCGAGCACGTGCATGCATACGCGAGTCATGGCAAGATATCTGGATTAAAAGGTTGCTTTTTCTTTGCACAGCATGAAAGAAAGGTGAAATTAATGGGCTGTGATTTTAGTTTTTTTAAGCAGAGGTCAATAATTTGTACGGCCCTCGGAGGATGTTGAAAACATTGAAATGGCCCTTGAGAGGAAAAAGGTTCCCCACCCCTGATTTAGATCGACCGACTCATTTTTTGGGAGATGTTACACTTGTAGTAGACAACTAGTCAGTCAGGTGAGAGAGGGGGCGTCCTTCAGTTGTTGGCGGGGATCTTTGCTTTGATGCGGTTGATTTTGAGAGGGAGCAGGCCGACCATCTCCCGACTCAGCTCCAGCTCCGTCTCCACTGTGGCCACGGCCTCTGGGTGGGAGTCACAGTAATCCACCACATATCTAGACAGGTGTAGATACAAGTGATGGTCAACACATTAGAAGGTCTCCTATTATGCTATTTTTAGGCATATATTATGGGTCTCAGATATATGAAAATATATAAAAAACATGTCTATTTTGCTCAAAATACCAAACAGATCATGCATTTTAGACATCCTTCATATCCCTCTATTCCAGCCCTGTTAGAGAACTGCAGGTTCGGGGGCCTTAGCTTGAAACAAAAAAAAGGAGGAGGGGGAGCTAATGCCTGCCCTTAATTCTACCGGAGATGAAGCAAAATGCTGCCGTGATTAAATGCCATCTCATGTTCCAAACACATCAAGGATTATTTCTGTAACAGTATGGAGCTCAAATGCTTTTTCTCTTGCCGGTTTACCACAAGGTGAGTTCCTTTTTTTATTTCTTACTTTTTTACACATACTCTCTCCAGTACAGGACATCTCTGAGTGTTAGCGATGCTTGCTAATGTAAACAAAGACCATATTACGTCCAAGACACGTCGGGCACACAATTCCTCTTAATGCGTCTTTCTGATTTCCTAACGCCTCCACATCATGTCAACCTACGCACACTTCTCCTACATTTTCAATTATGCAATCCAGAAAGTGTTTGGGTGTATGACTAGGGCTGGGTTTCCCCACTGATATCCTCAATGGATTAATTTATGATTGGATCCGACTCCAGTTAGAATACAAATATTGCTTTGATATGAAACATACCACAGAGAAATTTTTGACACCACTTAAAATGTATTTGGCAGCGCTGCCTGGTGGTGACTTCTGTGGAGCAGCCGCCGACATTTAGAAAAGTAAAATTCCAGAGGTTTGCCCAGTAGAAACTTTATTCGTACATATATTAATAGTCTAATTTCTGATGTTTTAAATCCATATTTTGGTTCATGATAATGAAGATTGAATTGAACTGGAACATCGTTTTTCTTTCCTTAAACCCAGCCCTATGTATTGCCATATATTTACAAATACACTATATTCTTACTTGTAGTGTTCCAGCGACTTGTCAAGGTTTTCCACCTGACCGGGGGGTGAGGTGCAAATCAGCCGGCTGTAGAGTCGGGCCACCCTGAAGCGAGCGACCAGAGCCGGTCGGAGCACCTCTTCCTCCAGATGCTCCGGCTGCTTCCCCTCCGGAGAACACAGAGAGTCTAGGAACATCTGGAAGTACCTGGAGAGGAGAAGGGAGGATTTCCAATATATTCAGATGCACTAACACACAGCTCCTACAAACACAATCACTCACTTGGCAGAAGCAGAGCAGAGATTGTTAAATTTCTTAATGGTGTGGCTGTCAAGAGATTCTGTTTCATCTTGTCTGTTGGCTAGCGTCAGCTTCAGGTCCATCATTTCATTGTAGGTCTCAGCCAACTCAAACATCATCTGTCTGCGGATCATTAGGTAGTACTTGGAGTTCAATTCTGTAGTGAAACAGAGAGTCAGACTCAATCAATCATGTCACTTTACATGGACATTTGCGTTGAACATTGACAACAACATATTGTGTCATCTTTTTCCATTGAAAATACTCGAGACAAATGGAAAATGCAACTACCCATGCAGACAGGCTCCATCATATCAACTCTTCGTTTGTGCATTTTGCAGCGCCGGTCCAGATCCTCTTCATAGAAAGCCAGGGATCGGAACAGAGAACTGTGATCCTGCAGGATCTCTATGTGGTCCGTCACATAGCCGTCCATCTGAAAGTACTCTTTGGCCTGCAAGATTAAGTGAAAAGACGGAGAGATTACGAAGTTTAGCAGTTGTAACTATACACTGTGGGATAAACCCAAGAGCCATGTTTTTTCTTAATGAAATCTTGGTTTTGTGCTCCACACATGATTTTACTCACTAGCTTTTAATACACAGTTGTTTCAGCATCAACTCTACCATTAATACTAACTTAAAGAGACATTTCAAGCCAAAATAGATTGGCTATTTGTTTTGATGTGTGTTGCCGAGTGTTTGAGATATTGGCTGTAAAAAATGTCTGCATCTGCGTTTAACGGAACTAGGGCAACAAATATTTAATTTGAGAAACTCAAAAGAAACTTCTCTTTCCATAAATCCTGAGCAGGCTAATCAAAATAATTGACAGACCTTATTCTATTTTTATTTTTGTATTTATCAGTTTCATGTAGGAACTAGTGTCTTTCTTCTTCTTCGAAACTATCTCAATAAGCTTTACAAACTGTGCTGGGAAGTAAAAATACATGACATAACTCAAAAGCATTGGTTAGTTAAAATGTTTAATCTTATGAGCTAGTATGGATACTTCAATAACTCCACTGCTGTTGGTGTGTCTGGTTACTGGTGTAAGATTGTCTACATGTTTTATTAGTCTGTCCAACCCAGTTTCAGTGTGAGTGTGTCAGTGGGCTTTACAAACCTGTGTGACATAATGTTGTCCCACCAGAAATATGGCTCTGGCCTCGGTGAAGTCCATTGGCAACAAACAGCGCACCTGGAAAACAGAAAGCAGAGTTTGAGCTCCTAAAATGGGTCTCGTATTTATTTGCAGAACGGCGCCCTCTGGTGACAGTAATTTTTAAATGTGTTTCCTATTGTAGTACAACATGGTCTGTAACACCAATAATTATTATAATGACTGTACAAGCAGAACCAGCAGTAGCATTAGAAAGTGTATTAACCTTCTCCTCCAGGCTAGCAATGGAGTCAAAGGTGTCTTCAGAGCCAAACAGCATAGCACTCTTCCTTTCCTTTTCCTCCTCTTCCTCCTCAAGTCTCCTCCCTCTCTTCATTTCTTCTTGACGATCTGTATCCAGCTCCCCAATGCTGTCCTGTTCACAAAGAAATTCAAAACAACAACCATCAACTTTAAGTAAAAGCCCTTACAAGTGATTTTCTTCAAACCAACAATATCCGATACAATATCTGTCCGGCAGTGGCTCAGTCAGAAGGGGCTTGGACTGGGAGCCGTAGGGTTCAAGTCCCCGACCAGACCTAAATATGGAGTGTGGACTGCTACTTGGAGAGGTCCCAGTTCACCTCCTGCCCTGCCGTGGTGCCCTTGAGCCGGACAACCCCCCACCCCTCCCATTGCTCCCCGGGGGCTGTACACTAGCTGCTTATACTGCTCCTAGTACTAGACTCCTGTTACTAGGATGGGTTAAATGCAGCGACGTGCAGTCAGGGGAGGCAGAGCCTCACCTGTCATAAGGCGCATTCACACTGCGGTACTTTTCCCACAAAGGTTCATGTGAACTTAGTTCATGTGAACTCTTTTATCGCGTTCACACCAAAAAGAGCCGGTACTAAAATTAGTTCATGTGAACCTTTTTACCCCCACGAAAAGCAGGGACTTTCGTGCGGCTCTCTTGTGAGAAAAGAGCTATATGTCTGATTGGCTGGGCGGATTGCAAACCACGCCCCGTAAAACTCCCAAAAAGTTTTGTGAAGCCGCCATTTTATTATCCTCGCATTAGCATTATTAGCATTAGCATTAGCCCAGCGCAGAAACGCAGAGAGACTAATTTATGGCAACACAAAATAAAACATGGGAGCGGTGGAGATGAGGAGGTGTCGGCGTTCTGGCGATTTACTCGGAAGGCTTCAGTAGAAGCTGCTGGGAGTCCCAGCAGCTTCTACTGAAGCCAGTCCCCAACTCCGGGGACTTCCGGCCGGGGACTTTGGGCGGCAGTTTACGCCGTGAAGTGGTTTGCGGCCTGCCAGTAAACCCAAAGCAGAAGAAGAACAAGTGACGTCAGCGGCTTCATTTGCCTAAACCACCCCCAGGGACTTTTTCCAGTGTGAACGCAATCTGTACTTAGTTCATGCGAACTAAAGAGTTCACATGAACTAAGTTCACATGAACCTTTGTGGGAAAAGTACCGCAGTGTGAATGCGCCTATACTCATAGACTGGCCATACTACAATGTAACGGAAAAACAACTAAAGAAAAACTAAATAGTAATAATAATAAAATGTCTCCACTGATCTGTGTTGTAAATGTGATTTATTTTTGATTCCAATCGCTTTTTATAGTCAAAATCAGCAAATTTGCCGAGCTCCGCTACAACTATGGGTAGCGATGAGAAGTGAGGCAGGGACGAGCTCTGCCTCACGTAAGCCCACAGTAACTTGCTGGAGCTCGGGCACTAATTTAGCGCGGGCACTTATTTTGGGAGCGCGCTCAAGCCAGTTACGGCCCGTCTACACTACAGGCATCAAAAAATCTTGAAGCTGGGCGTGTCTGAAGCTTGCCGATTTTTTGCGAGCAACGCGACCAACAACCAATCACATGAATCTCCTGCCCCCGACATACAAAGCAATAGCAATGTTAAATCCCCAAACAGGCGAAAACCTACCAGTTTCACCCACTGTCTCTGCCACCTCCCTCCATGCCTGGTTCCTCCGGTTTGTATCCCGGTAAATAGTTCTGGTCGGAAAGAACCGGGTGATTTACTACCGTAATTTCTCGTTTGGAATATGAGGAAATGAACTGCGGTCTGGCTCTCCCAGCTTGCACGCGGTTTGATTGGCTAGCGCTTGTACTGGCGGGAATTGCAAAAACGGGATTTGATTGGCTGACGCCAGCTTCGAGCAAGCATCGAGCCTCAAAAGTTGAACATTGTTCAACTTTTGACGCCGATAGACGCTCGCGATGCTTGCAACGCCTTGCCATGCTACCCACAATGCAGTTCGGCGAAGTTTGAAAATATCCTACGTCACCCCATTCAAATGAATGGGGGTTGAAAGCATTTTTTGACGCCTGTAGTGTAGACGGGCCGTTACTGTGTGGTAAGGTGAGGCACAGATGAGCTCTGCCTCACCTCAAAATGCATCACCTCACAGAAACTGTCTGGAAAGCGGGCACTAAGCGCATGCCTGTTACCATCTCACTGTAGGTCACCAATGTAATGTTTGTAGATACCTTTATTACATTTATCCTCGCCATCCATAGTCTCTAAATAACTTATTTCACGTATATGATATTTAGGCTCGCCGTACAACGGCAATGAAAAAAGCACCAGGGGAGGCAGCCATAACCTCTGCCGCACTGAAGGGGCGCACGTGAGCCCACAGGTCCTTGTTGCTACTGTTATTCTACGCAGAGACGGTAGACCAGACGCAAACAACAAACTAGACTTTTGAAACCAGAGGAAGATAAGGAGGACTTTAAAAAAAAAGTAATAGAGATTGTTGTCCAGAAGGATAGCATGGACTTCATCTTCAAGTCAAGGTAAGACCACATTGGTAATGAAAATTGGATCTTACTAAGAAAGAACAATCCAATATTTAGATTGTGGGTATCCTTTTGTTGAACGGTCTGTTTAAAATGAATCGAAACATCAGACCAAAAAAGCTTTTGAAAATAACAGAATATTTCGATTAAGGTCAGAATATAATATTTGTAAATCTGACTCTGAAAGAGTCAGTGCCTCACCAGCCATGAACCTCACCGCACGTCACTGGTTAAATGCAGAGAACACATTTCACTGTGTGCTGTGTACTCTGCATGTGTGGCACTGACCATTAAAGAGGGTTTCATCCCTCCCAATATTATTAATATTATGATTATCCTATTTTCTGTCACTAGGGGTCTCTCAATCAACACAATAACAAAGGCAGAGTTTGGTAGTTTTGTAAGGTAGTGTGGAATCACAACAAGGTTAGGACTCCTTCGTTGTTCGGAGGTTTTTACTGAGTGACATATTATCCATGTCAAATTGACAGTGAAGAAAAATGACGACACCACACACACACACACACACACACACACACACACACACACACACACACACACACACACACACACACACACCACACACACACACACACACACACACACACACACACACACACACACACCACACACACACACACACACACACACACACACACACACACACACACACACACACACACACACACACACACACACACACACACACACACACACACACACACACACACACACACACACACACACACACACACACACACACACACACACACACACACACACACACACACACACACACACACACACACACACTACCTCTAGCAGCTTCTTAGAGTCTTGCAGAATGTTGAGACAGTATTTTATCCAACATCTCGCAATCTCTGCTCTCTTCTGCCTGAGCTGCTCCCTGCGCTCGCTCTCTGTCTCACCTGGGTCAGACACAAGATACACAAACATGTTAGGATATGCCAGCAGGAATGATAGATATATCTGGATGAAGTGAGAGTGACTGAGGTGGAAGGAGTCAGACAGAGGAAGGGAGGTAAGATACTTGCACAAAGCTTTGCTACACAGCTGTGTTTGCTCCTGCCTTCCTAATTGCAGTTAAAAATGACAATAGAAACAGGGAAATATGTACGTTTGCTTTGATATGTTAATTAATGCAAGATTTAGATGCTTACTCTCCTGTGCTGCGGCCTCAGAAGGAACTTCTCCTGCTAAACCCGATATGACAGTTGCCGCTGAGAGACAATGTCTGCCTTCCATGTATCGGCCCTAAAAAACACACACACACACACACCTTTCAATACTGAAATGAATTAGATATTACAAACATGCATGCCTACTACAACCAAACTTGTATTACATTGTAATCAAAATTATTTCATGTGAAAGACAACAAGACTTTGTAAAAGCAAGGTAAAACAGATAGATTAGACAGATTAAACCATTTTGGATGAGTACAAACTCAAATTAGGGTATGGCGATAATTGAATATAATAATGAATCGTCTTTCAATGTAATAATAATTTGATGAAATCATGTATTAAGAAATGATAGTTATGTTGTCTATATTGGTAATAACCAGCACGTACTGACATGAGCAAACTATTGTCTCAAATTGATGTAAAATCCTTTTAAATGTTTCAGAGGTTTTAAATCAATAATTTTCAATCAATTAATATCCCCCCGTGCCTTACCTTAGTGATGTAATACTGCGATAGTGTGGCAGCGTTCAGAGCCCACTCCATAGGACTGAACTGATTTAACTTTAACTGTCTCTGCAGGGTGCTGTGGCAGTAGATGGCAGCACGCTCAGTTTCACCTGGGAGATAAAACACTTCATTACCATCAACCACTAAACCAGGAGCTAAACAGAATAACGCTATGCTTCATTATGATTACATAGATAAATATGTACTCTGAATCAGATCAGAAGCAGTCTTCAGACATTCCTTAAAGCAAAACATTACTCATTAGATTACATCAATTAGAGACTCTTAAGTTCAATATATATGTTTTATATTATTGAATGTATATTACATAAATGATTAAGTATGACTTTTTCATAAACCAATACATGTATACTGTTGTATTTGACTCAAACAACATCAAACTCACCAAGGTTTTTATAGACTTGTGCAAGGTAGTACATGGTATGGGTGTAGGCCAACTCAAACCTGGAAAAGGGAAGTTGGAGAAAGAGTGAAAAGGAGAAAGATATAATGGGAAGGCAGAGCATAACAGAGAAAGAAACAAAACCAGTGTTCATCAATGACCACACATCATGCAAACACTCTGTAAATGTACATACAGCTTTTGTATGGGGATATTAAAGGTGACAAATTACCTCTTGGTCCTTTCCTGATGTGTCAACTGGTTCTCTTCAGTACTGAAGTAATCTGCCATGTCAGTGGGTGGACTTCCATCCTAGAAAACATTTGTTTTAAAACGATGGCTCCTGCAGTTGCAATAATCAAATTCTCGGCTATCACTTTTGTGGTTTGATGTTGTGTTTTTTAACACCCAACAACTAGGCCACAATCCCATTTTGCTACCTAGTTGTGTACACATGTTATTCTCATTTGAGGTTAGGAACACATTTAAGTCATAATGTAGCACCATGAAAAAAAATCTGGGGTCAAAGAAACATACAAGGTCCAAAGCAAAAAACACATTTTCTTACTTAACGAAAAATACAATAATTATGTACACTATTATGTATGCCTATGATATTTATTTTCTCTAGATTTTCCATAAACCACACCAACCTTACCTCTTTCATATAACGTTGGTAGATAGATTCAGCCGTTTCAAGAAATCCCTGAGCGGTCTCCGTCTCATCGCGGCCGGCCCACAGGATGCCCAACTGGTTCTGTTACACAAACAGACAAAACATGGGTTAGTAATAAGCCTCATCTGATCTCCAACTACATTAGAATAGATATTTACTCAATTGACGGAATCGAGATTTAGTTTATTTCCAAGTAGGATTTCACATAAAGGGAATTTGCCTTGATATAAAATTGTGCATGCATACAATTAGAAATGGAAAAATAGGAACAGATATTTAAAAAGAAAATTATAAAACATTATTAAATAAAAGAAACATAAATAAACAACAAAGGACAACAATACAAAATATCACCACTTACTGCACAATAAACGTTTTAAAGTGGAACTACAGTGCAGAAATGTGCTAAATTGTATGAGAAATGTGCAAGTAATTCCAGTAGTATAAGGAAGATTTGGTAGTGTTTACTTTTTATTAAAGTGTGTAAAAAGGGAATGGTGGTGCAAACTGCTGTCCCACAGGCCTACAAATGGCATTGTTTATGATGACATTGTCAATTATATTGGGATTTAGCAACATAAATCAGTCAGTCTGTGATGTGTGGTCACACTGCACCATTTTTGTCAACATTACTGTTAAGAAAGTAATCGTTAACGTTACCCTGGCATGGATAAACAGTGACACATTCTCCGATGATACCCTGCATCTCCCCAGCAGCTTCATGCTGTTCATCAGATGCTCCTGCCCAGCGGACAGCTCCTCTGTGTCCACATGGTTGACGCCCAGGTAGTACTCCACCGCCCCGAGTTTAGCGGCCCGCAGCCCGGCTGGAGAGTCTCCGCAGAAGCCCTGACTGAACGCCTCCTCAGTCTGCCCGTCTACCGGAGCCTCCACCGGCAGCTGCTCGCCGCTCTCTCCGGTCTCTCCGGTCTCTCCGCCGCTCTCCTCCTCACCTTCCCCGGCCTCAAAACTCTTCAGCGAGCAGTATATCTCCCTGAGGAGCTCCCTGGCCTTGTATTTGGAGCGGAACGGGTCATTGTCTGGGTCATTAAGTGATTCTACAACGGTTAAATTCTGGGCGTTGGTGAATTTGTCACAAATAGCTCTCCACTCATCACTGCTGACGGACGCCATGTTTATCTTCTTCTTCTTTTTCGTTTTGACTACAGATACCACAACTACCACTCTTCTTCTCTGAGGCTTTTTTTGGTGAATTGCAATACCAACTTTTAGGTGCATACTGCCATCTACCGCGCAAGATTTTGTAGGACAGGATATTATTCTGATTATGTATGAGCTTTATTTACTGAGTGTCCTCAATGTATTTGTTGTGAGCAGTGGTGTAATATAACCAGCAGGGTCGGCTCTAGAACAAATCAAATGGGGGGGAAATCATTTACCAAGGGGGGGCACACACTGCCGTCAACAACCAACACACAAACACCACATACATGCACGGTTGTGGCACGATCACCAAAACAGAAACATATGGACATAGGCCACCATATGAAAAGTGTGCAAATGTATTTAGTATCCTATCCATGTGAACATGTTTTAGGTGGGGGGTGGACCTAACCTCCTCTAGGAGGGTCTGGGGGCATGCTCCCCCGGGAAGATTATTTTTAAAATATTGAAGATAAAAGCATCAATCTGGTGCACTTTGAGAGCAAAATGAAGAGATCTATGGATACATCTCTCAACATCCATATGAAACACAACTGTAAACAGATTTACTTTTTCTTTATGGATATTTTACTAATCACTCCCCTTTTAAATGGTATTCTTGTGTTATTGTCCTATAGTATTTCATACCCGTTTTTCATTTATTCTCTTATTCTTTAATAACTATAATGATCATATAAAGGTAGCCTATTCCTCGCAAATACTTGTTTACATAAATGGTGACCAAACCGTTTGAGACCCACTGAGATAACTTACACTAAAGTGAACTATCTAAACACTGAGAGTCCTTACCCCACTGAGCTGACGTTATAAGATCCTCTCAGTCTGACAGGAGAGGACTCTCCTCCACCTTGGTGTAGAAACAGCTCTTCATATCCGTTAGCATAGCTAGCTAACCAGATGCTAACAACAATATTCCACGTTACCGCTCGCGCACTGACAAAATGCGCTCGTGCCACACACAGAGAGCCGAGCTTGAATGAAACACAGAGACCCATGTACTTGTACTGTACTGTAAATCATATTATTTTCGATGGCTTTACTGTATAATCAGTATAACAGATGGACAGATCGCCACTGGGCTTTCATCTAAACACACAGCCACGTAATGATAACAAAACAAAAGTCGGGGTCATTGGTCAAGCAACACACCAATCAGAGAGCAGCAGTGAGCACACCTCAGGCTGTGTTTCATATAAAGAATAAATAAATAATACAAATGTGTATTCTTTATTTCTGATGTATTTCACACAAAAAACGTTTGGTGGAAATGTTTTAACTTATATGAATTTTTTTTTTAAAACGGCAAATTGACAATAAGGCTCGTTGGGGGGGCACAGTGACTCATTTGGGGGGGCATGGCCCGCGAATGACCCCCCATGACGCCGACCCTGATAACCAGTACTCAAGTTGTAAAAAAAAATCAGGGGGGATGGTGGATTTTATCATATGGGGACATAATTTGTGCTGATAACCCGCAGAGGGTGGGAGACCAACCAGCATAAAGATAATTATTATACTCCTAAAACAACATGCATGTTATGGATGTTCAGATACTCCTTTCATTGCTCTTGACCAAGGCACCTCAGAATTAGAGTCGGTCCCCGGGCTGCCATGGCACCGCTAACATTTAGGGTCAAATGCAGAGGACAATTAGTGCAAAATCTTTTTTTCACTTTAATTTAAAGGGGGGGAGGGGATACAAAAATGTGGTTATAATGGAAGTCTATGGTACAAATCTTGTAGGTTAACAGTCCCTCATTTATTATTCAGATGGATCAACTGATTATACTAATAATAAAGTCAAAATAGTTTTTGTATTTTTTCAACAAAGCAGTTACTGGTATACGATCAAAACTGGTATCTAAAGGGTTACATTTGTATCGTAATTAATTAAATCATTATGTAAATTAAACACTTCATGAAAAAAATTTGGAAAGAAATTAGAAAAATATTGATCCGTCATCATTTTATTGCAGTTCAAATACAAATATTGTATGTTAACATTCCCAATGTTACTTTTTTTAACAGGGCATTGAGTGCAAATTGAAATTGTTTACAAAATATGAAAATATATTAAAAGATTATACAGATAATACAAAATAGGACCAATGTTGTCAATGGCTGCCTACTCCACTCTCCCCCATCTCATAGAAGTTTCCAAAGATTTTCATAATCATGTTTTTTGGTCTCAATTTTTCTGGCTCTTGCTTTCGGATTGTTAGCTAAGCAATGGCTTTGAAGCCAAGTCTTGACATATAATACCTCTGGTCTGAACTTGTTCAGTGGAGGGCCAACACACTTGATGAAAATCAAGGCTGACATGCTTTTTACCTCTAGGGAGCTTCTAGTTGTGGTTAAAATGTTCATCTGACTAAACCCACGTTCACACTCAGCTGTGGAGATGACCAGAGTGTTCACTGCTTGAAGGAGGGGTTTCAGCTCTTCTGGGGCTGGTGGTATCATTTCATCAACAGTTTTGAGTCTTACCAGCTAGCTAACACGAGAGAAAAACGTAGCTAAACTCCAAACTAAGTTATTATTGCTGCTTATGTCCATAGATTTCACCTTTGGTGAGTAAAGTAATGAGTAATGACTAAGATTACTGACTCTTGACTTACCTGAAATTTTATTTTTAGTATTTTTAAATATGAAGTCCCTCAGATCGCGTTGTCCTCCTGGTCGCTTAGCCATTGTGATGACCTTACCTGCGCTTCTGGCATCGATCAAATAGGCGCATCACGGCGCTCTGGCGCCCTCTAGGGCACTCGCATAGCATAGCGTCAGTGACTTGGTAAAAATGTCATTGCGTGTGTGCGTGCTCCCTCGCCCACAGTATTTTACTCAAAATGCGCAAAATTTATGTTAAAATAGCAGTAATACCAGTGCCACGTTCATTGATCAAATGACATAAGGGATGGAAAGGGGGAATGGCAGTTTTAGAAGGGGGATGATTTTGACCGTTTTTATTTCAGGGGGGATGCCATCCCCCCTCAACTCGAGTGAATATAACAAATTAGTTTAGAGCTGCTTAGAACAATGCTCAGGTAGGTACTTTACCAGTGTTTCTATGTTTTGCTTTTCTTTACCTCTAGATAATTTCAGGGGGATATATTGTACTTTTTAGTCAACTCCATATTTTCGTATTGCTTCAGAATGGTCACGAGTGACATATGATGCAAGGTTTTTGATTAAACGGTCCAACAACCTATAGCCTGCATTAAAAATAACCTCTTTAACAAATAACAATATTACCGCAAAAATATAATAGGCTCTATAAGCAATTTAACTGCATTTGCTAATAACACTTATAGTTTTAGCTAAGTAAAAGTGCAGGATGTTTGACTAAATAGCCCTAAGTGGTTACAGGGTTAAAGGATTAGAATCGCTTTTTGACAACTGGTTTTGAAGATATTGATCGATTCCTTTTTATTGAAATGCATAAATAACCATTCATTTCCTGTAATTTGATTGGTATCTTTTAACTTTGTTGAAAACAGTAGTTGTTTTTATTCCAACATGGCATTAGGTTGAAGAGCAAAGTGGTGAGTGTAAATACACAGCCGTGTTCATTTACCAAGGTAGAATATCTGACTTTGTGAAGGACTCATTCCTGCCAATGAGTCATGGAACATGACTTTAAAACAAAAACAATTATCAGATTAAAAACAAAATCACAAAGCTGAACTTTAAAAGAATAAATCACTCACTTGCTTAATTGTGTTCAACTTGGTTAAAGCCAGTTTATTTGGACAACGCCAGAGATTCAAATGAATAATTAGGGAAAACTAATGTTTATTATACAATGACAATAAATTCATGTGAATGACATGAGAACAACACACAGTACATGTGTTGGTCAGCACTGACAGAAGCAGCTTTTCTTATTTATTACAGTGTCATAAAGCCATATCGGCTCCTCATACACATTCTGTTTTCATGGTTCAGCTTAACATTTTACTCCAGAGTAAAACAAACAAAGAGCTTAGCTCTCTGTGTGTCCTCGGCATTTAAGTAAAGGTTGATGAATGAAAGTGCTTAGCAAAGTATAATGTGCCATGGTGTGGACACATTTGCACAAACTGACCTCAGGCTGAGTTCCCATTGACATATCATTATTTGTTCCATTAATAAGCCAGTTAGAAAGCAACACAAATATTATTGCTGATTACCTAAAACGAGTGTAACAGCCAGTGTGAAAGACAGCTAACTGTCAGACTGGTTAGCTAAGTGTACATTCACCCATATTATATTTTGTGTCATGATGAATTAAGCAAAAATGTAATTAAATCACAGCAGTTTACTCAAATTCTTGAAGGAAAGCAAATTCTTTTTTTCTGTCTGTGTAGTAAAAAGTGATTCAAACTTGTGAGGATGATCAATCTTGGTAACATCCGGTTTAAATGGCGAAAGTGGCACAGCTTCATTGAGATAACATGTTTATATTCAGTAGTTTTAATGTTCAGGTTATTATGGCTGTTGAAGCAGTTGGGCGCCCTTCTTCTTGTCCATGCTGCAATGAAAAAGAAACAGTCAGAGTGCTTACATTTCTCTTTTATTCCTTCACCTTAAATGTCAAAGATTATAAAAGGATTTTGGACATATGTTTTTTTATTCTAGGTCTCATTATCATATCATATCATAACAGAGTAAAAATCTGAAAAAAAGCGTTTCATGATACATGATCTGTTCCTAATGACAACAGGAAATACCACCATAAATGATTGCTTACTTGTATTTAATGAGACGACTTCCCTGGATAAGCTGTGCAGACTCGTTGGTCAAATGGCAGGCGAACAGCAGCCAGTTACGTGGCTGCACCTTGTAGGCGAACCTCATGAAGAGCAGGGAATAGCAGGACAGAGCTGAGAGGATGGAAAAAACACAGGCAATGGTTTATTTAAGTGTTTTCTTCTCTTAAATCACTAAGTGATTGGCACTGATTTGTTATAATCTATATACTTTTTGTATTTCTTTAACATACTTTATTACCATATATTATTAACCATATCAAGTCTAAAATGTTCCTGCATCACAGCAGGTTCAATGCAACATCAATAAAGACAAATATTTATTCTATTCCTATTTGTTTTGATATACTCCAATAAAGACCTGATGTTTTGTACAACACATTGACCAAGTTTTCAGTTCCTTTGAGGCCTTCTTGAATTCAGAATGTGAGGTATAAAAGAAGCAGTCAAATAAAATATCTAAATACCTAAAGAGAGAAATTGCAGCTGTAGTTTACAATCGTTTAATTCTAAGAAACCTTGATAAAATGTTAAGCTGACACACCAAACCCTAACACAGTTATCCATAAATGGTTGTGTGCTCTTGTGTGTCTACATCTGGCTTTATCTTACCAAAGGTCATCCTGCCACTGATTATCTCAGGGCTCTTCTTCATATCTGTGAAGGCGGCTATAGGAAGACCCCAGTTTGCGATTGGACCCCAGAAATGCTGTACAGATAAACAGAAAGGGACAAATGTAGTTTTAAGCATATGTAGGTAGGAAACAGAAAGCTTAAGCTAGACATAACCGAAGGGAATCACAGATAAGGTGATACGCAGATAGAAATATACTGACAGCAATAAGACAAACAACAAGGATGAGTACTTACTGTGCTTTTTGACACGTTGTTTTTTTTCAGGGCCACATAGAAGAGAGAAGAACATAAATAAGATATGAGATAGGGGCCAAACAAGAGCTGCTGCCATGCAAAACAGAACATAGGTCAGTTTCAGGACAGATACATTCACAAAATATGACAAGCAAACTGCTACAATTTAAAAAGCACGGCTTTGCAGGAAGTAAAAAATACTTCTTTGTTCCATAATGAATTAATAATGAGTGAGGTAACATTTAAGTATCTGGATGAAAACATTACAAATGCTCACAGTCCACTGTCTTCATAACACAAACTAATCTGTGTTTTCTACACAGAACATGCCACCACAGAAATCCTTGTTCCGTCAGAAAGCCTCCCCTACAATTACACTGTATTTATATAACCTTCTAAATGTTTTACTAACTGTTAAAGAAAAATCTCTTCAAAAAATAACCCCCGGGGGATAACCATTTTCATCTGTTATAAATGTCAACAAAGATGGCTACTTGCGTCACTGTGTTACAATTTAGCCTTTAGC
This sequence comes from Gymnodraco acuticeps, assembly GCF_902827175.1. NCBI lineage: Eukaryota > Metazoa > Chordata > Actinopteri > Perciformes > Bathydraconidae > Gymnodraco > Gymnodraco acuticeps. Next base: position 1,525,718 of record NW_022990368.1, read on the forward strand.
AGTTAGCGCCAGGGAAACATGCACACATTATATAGTAGTGCTCTCTGCTTAGATGGGTTATAGCAGGTTAGGGTTAAAAAGGATTAATCCCTTGGTAAAGCTCCCTGCAAGTATTAACAGCACAAACAAGCCCCATATTTACTGGCTACAGCATTTAAAACGCTCACAATAACTATTCAATAATATAGTATATTAATTGGAATACTGACCAACTTTTGGTAGTGTAAGTACATTTTGATGCGTATTATACATTTTTAACTCCAGAGAGTATTCCTACACTGCGGTATTGCTACTTGTACTAAGATATCTGAGTTCTTACTCCACCAATGTTAATGACATACCGTAATTAGTTAGATATGCTTTAAAAAACAAGTTTATCCACAATCTTCTCTCAATGTATTGGCAACCTCACAAACTGGAGACACAAGTTAAATGAGAAAGTCGTATTAACGTTGAATAAAGAGGCGAGCAAATGTCCTTGAAAACTAGCAGACAACTGAGATAAACAATACCATTATAACACAATTAAACAAACACATTGTTAACAATTGTCATTAGATTTTATGAAAACATATGTTGGACAGAACACGGCAGTAAACCAACCCCTTGTTATACCCCTCGTATGTCACACGACAGCCACCGGAGCTAACGCTACTTTAGCATGAGAGCCAATAGAAAATATAACAGCTTCATTTACATACCTCATCAAATATTCCCTGAACTCCTTGCTCTTCATGTGGTCGATAGCTTTCCGTGCAATAACCGCTGCCATGGTTTAACGTTGGTGTGGTGTGTTGTGTTTAAGCCGAGATGAGCACTGTTTCTCTGCTGAAGGGCGACTGAAAGCTCAACTCAAAGGACGACTGGTGCAATTTCCGACCACAACATTGGCGCTTTACGACACTGTCGCAATGACGCAGCGCTACCTCAGTCCACCATCATGGATGTATAATAAGAACCATAGACAGTTCACTTTTTTTTCAAGAAAATATATAAACATCAATGGAAGCTTCCATACATAACTTTTAAAATGCATGATAATTACTGTTTCATTGAAACCAAAAACATTAAAAAAACTAAACATACAATATTTTTGGAAGCCTTACAAGAGTGCAGACTACACAAAATACCTAAATATTTGAGAATATTTCCACACAAAAAACGTGTTTGCATTTTTCATCAATTTTCTCTTTGACTTTCTCTCTTCAGTAAGATATTATATATATTTTTTGCAAAATAGGGGACAGATCCTTTTCCTTCTGCTTCTGGTTCAGGGTAATCTCTTTAATTTGTTTCTATGAAATGCAAAAAGAAAAACATCCATTTAACTTGTGACCAAGATGCTCTCATTCTTAGTAAGGAGCCAGTTCTCACCACTCCCTGTACAGGCGTACCCTCCAATCAACACAGGGGAATTATGACATTTAGCTGTAACAAAATCAGTCAAATGGAAATTACAGTAAGTTCCAAAGAATGAAGGACTGCTACTATAAATAACCTCCACCACATACCACAAGGTACAGCATCAAGATTACTTTAATTAATGTCTACAGAGAGATTAAAATCTGTTTATTTATTTCAGTAATTTATTCATACTGTTAAATAAAAACTGAATATAAAAAGCAACCCATACACTCAACCCACTTCTATTATTCTTTAAATGTCAGTGACTTGACATCAATGTCCACCATTTATTCTGCGTAGATCAACTGGGAAATCCTGACAACTTGAATGTCTTCTGGTATCCCATCGTAATCTGACCACAGGTACTCTGGAGACAGCACCTTGGTTGGTTTGTTGTACAGCAGGTACCTGAATGATAGAAAAACAGGCAACAGTAAATATGTCTATGTTGTATAATACATCAATCACAATTCTGTATTGATTTGTTCCACAAACACAAGCTTGTTTTAAACAAGAAATACTAGCAGTTAGAATAGATAGAAGTTGACAATATAAGCAGGTTGGAAATGTGTCCTTTAAAATAAGAATGAACAGAAATGCACTTGAACTGAGGCAATCAATTGTGAAACTTACTTGTTGAGGTGACTTTCTTCCTGTCAGATAGCTTCAATCTTATTCTTGGCATCCTCCTCCGACTGCTTGTAACAGTATCTAATGAAATGAAAGAGATAGAAGTCATATACACTTTGCTAAAGTTCAAATTAATTTTGCATTATATTAGATTTGAATGGTCAAAATGTCAAGAAGACAGAGTTAATTGTTTCAGAAAAATATATTTTCTCAAGCTGTGTCTCCAATGCATGGTATGGCTCTTCTCAATGTGGTTTTCATTGAGAAAAGTTGTAGTTAGTCCAAGTAAGCTGAGTCAATACTGTAATGTGACATTAAAACAATGCAGACCATTCATTGGTCAGAGAAAGGTCACCAACATGTCGTCGGACATATGCACAACTTAGCGTTTTTAAATAGCTACCAAATGGCAACTAGCACAACTGCACCACACCTTTTTTACGAAATGTAAATGCTCCTCTGTTTGGTTGCTGATGAACGCATTGTTTTTTACCAAGGTGCACTTATCTGTTTTAGCTTATTTGTTTATATTTTTTAATAGCGAGTGTTTTCCTTTTTATTTAAATTTTTCAGTCTTCTCTTTTACCTTTTGCATTTTATCTGCTGCTGCAACACCCTAAATTCCCCCCACTTACCCACTAAAGAAATTCTGATTCTGATAAGTCAAGTCGAGCTGAGCATTTGTGCACAATGGGGTGGAAACACTGCCTTTTTTAGATTAAATATAACAGGTTTTGAAAGGCTATATTTGTACCTGTCCACTGTGTCCAGGGTCTTATACTTTAAACGTATTTAGTAATAGCTAAATGGAAACATCTTAATAACATGTCAATGGTTCTGGTTACCTGACTAGCTTGTATACATCCTCCAGGTACCCCCCCCCAGACAGCATCAGTGTAGTAGTAGTCTCCTTCATCAACAGGAATGAAGGCCCTGGACGCTGGCCGGCGCTCATAAGGAAACCCGTCCCTCAATGTGTTCTGATAAAATAAGATATGGACAAAACATGACAGGGAGGAGAGGCTTTAGCTAATACTTGATGATGACTTGGTGATCAACAAATGTGGCAATGTCCTCTGTGTCATAACACATAACAAGTAAATTGATAAGATCTTTGATCCTCTGTCATCATCCTTCTGGACCTGTCTGCTCCAATCGACACGGTGAATCATCAGATCCTCCTTCGCACTCTACAAGAACTTGGAGTTTCAGGCTCTGCACTTTCCCTCCTCACCTCATACCTCAAAGACCGTACCTACAGGGTAACTTGGAGAGGGTCCGAGTCCGACCCTTGTCAATTAACTACGGGGGTCCCTCAGGGCTCTGTTCTTGGTCCCCTCCTCTTCTCCTTGTACACAAACTCGCTCGGATCTGTCATTAGCCCGCATGGTTTTTCATACCACTGCTACGCTGACGACACCCAACTAATTCTGTCCTTTCCCCGCTCAGAGACCCAGGCCGTCACACGCATCTCTGCTTGTCTAGCGGACATCTCTCAGTGGATGTCTGCTCACCACCTCAAGCTCAACCTTGACAAGACTGAGCTGCTCTTCCTTCCGGGAAAAGATTGTCCCACTCTTGACCTAACAATCAACATAGGCACCTCAGTTGTTTCCCCGACTCAGACTGCAAGGAATCTGGGTGTGACACTAGATAACAAACTGTTCTTCACTGCAAACATCGCTGCTACAACCCGCTGCTGCAGATACACGCTTTACAACATCAGCAGGATACGTCCCCACCTGACCCAGAAAGCGACGCAGGTTCTGGTCCAGGCTCTCGTCATCTCACGCCTAGACTACTGCAACTCCCTCCTGGCTGGTCTACCTGCATGTGCCATCCGACCTCTGCAGCTCATCCAGAATGCAGCGGCTCGTCTGGTCTTCAACCTTCCTAAATTTTCCCACACCACGCCGCTCCTCCGCTGGCTTCCGGTAACTGCTAGAATCCACTTCAAGACAATGGTACTTGCGTACCATGCTGCGAATGGATCTGGCCCTTCCTACATCCAGGACATGGTTAAACTGTACACCCCAGCACGTGCACTCCGCTCTGCATCAGCCAAACAGCTCGCTGCACCCTCGCTGCGAGGGGGACCCAAGTTCCCATCAGCAAAAACACGTGGGTTTGCTATCCTGGCTCCAAAATGGTGGAATGAGCTCCCCATTGAAATCAGGACAGCAGATAGCTTGCACATCTTCCGGCGCAGACTGAAAACTCATCTCTTTCGACTCCAATTCGATCGATAGAATTACTAACAAAGAATTGCTAACAAACCACTTATATACTAATAAAGCGCTGGCTTATCTAAAACCAGTTGAGTAGCACTTGAAATGTTTTAGCTCTATGAAACCTGATGTACTTATATGATTCTGTTTTCTTCAAGTTTGTATCTTGTTGGTCGAACGCACTTATTGTAAGTCGCTTTGGATAAAAGCGTCAGCGAAATGCAATGTAAAAAAAACGATTCCACCTGTTAGGCTTACTGTATTGCTAATCGTTCAGAAAGTTTGACTAGTTTCAGTGGTTTTGAGACATTGAAATGCAGAAAACGTACCGTAGGATAAAGTTAGCCGTTAATCTATTGGAACAAAAGAGGGAAACCTTGTAGTAGCCACGGTGAAGAACAGCAGACAGTCGAGAGATTCTGCTCCGAAACGGTTGTGAAAGACGCTGTCGATGTCCATCATATAAAGATAGTCCGTTTCCTTACGGATCTGCAAACATAACAGTTGAAATGTGAGACTGAATGCACTGATAAATAATAATAATTTAGGGAACTATTTTTACATGCATATCTGTGAGAGATGGCACTGGTGGTGTTTCTAGCTCATATATCAATTTTTGTTTTGTTTTTAGGTCTGTTGTATTGTCTAACTAGTAAAAACTGAGCTGTCAATATTTAACAGCATTGGTTACTGTAACCAACCAGATGAAAAAGGCACTAGCTTTGGTGATTTGTTGTGCCTATGTTGTGCATTTAATTTCTTACCTGGTTGTCAATGGTGATGGTGGCCCATTTCATCCTGCCCAGTACTACTTCCTGCCAGCGATTGGCTCCAGGGATGGGGACAACTGCGATATTTCGGCCCCTAGCTAGTTTAATCTGATAAACAAAGACAAACAGATAACTTGTTTACATGTTTACATTTAATTTTGGTTTGGTGTATTTAGAAGAATTGTTAGTAAAAAATGTAAAGTTTTATTCTTGATCTAAAAAAAGGGTTATTTTGATATCCACAAGGCTCACATTTAAAGACATACTTACTTTATGCTAATCATTTGGGCTATTAAGTTGATCTTATCAAGTTTCAAACGTTTTTGATCGTAAATCAGCATTGCATGACTTTTTCTATATTATTCCTCTTATAGTGTTAATGGTTGGTTGGTCAATGTTGTATATTGGAGGGATTTTTGACTTGTTTTATCCTCTCGTGTTGTTAAAACATTTCCATATAGTACCAATAGTGTTACATATGGTAACAACCCAAAATGTCTGCAACAACTCCTGAGACTCAATTCATTTTCACTGTATAATGTATGTTGCAAAATCTAGCAGACATTGGATTTTGGGAAGTTCTTCTGTCCCTTTTCAGCTTTTCGCTCCTTTTGTGAACTATAAAATATTTTTTTCAATTCCGATTCAATCTCAATGCACACAACATCTCGATATACCATACCTTTTCATTTGCTTTTAAAAGAATAAGCAATCCATACAAGAGAGTATAATCATTATATTTTAGACTTCAATTCTCAATGGGTTTAGCTGCCGGGCAATGCAGAAAATAACTTTAAACATATTAACAAACAACAACTTACTTTGGGGACCTGTTTTTCGTTGTCTGTGAAGATGTAATAAGTGACCCTGAAGTCAATAAGAAAATACTTTTCGGCCGACTCAAGGAAGCCCTTCAGGAAACTTGTGTATCTGGATGAAAAAAGAGCATGCTAGAAGTGTTAACAATTAATATAAGACAAGATCAGCGACACAAGACACATCATTATATCAAAACGTAGGGAGTATTTATGTGAAACAGCTTTACTTTTTCAGGTTTACAAGAATCTCTATATCAACTCATAGCTCCTTGTGAGAATATCCTGTGAACATACTTGCCAACAGCAAACACCAACACAGCCACTCGTGGGTCCATTTTCTTGTATATAGCATCGATAACCACTGGATCAAAGGTCCCCTCCCAAACCAGAGGAGCATTCCAGTTTGTGACTGCGTTCACATCCGTGCGTCTGGGACAGATTTAGTCGTTTTCAGATCTTGGTCCAGCTTGTTTGGGTCTGTATGATATATTCAATATTTAATAAGTTGTAGCATAAGCTGATACCAAATAATATACTGACTTTTCTTTTCAGCATTATGCACATTTCTCTAAAACACATGCCAAGTTAAGTGTGTCCTGATCAGCAGACTCCACTGAAGTTTATACTGCATCCTTAAACACACTTAAAAACAAATCATTGTTCTTTAAGTCACCTAACCTCTAAAAGATGTTGTACATATTATGAATTATATTATTCACAAATGTATAGGGACACTAGATTGCTTAATTACTTACTTACATTAAGGTGAAGTCCATTCTATACATATTTTTATAAGAGTGAAATCCATTATTGTAAACAAACAGACTATGTTTACACTGCAAAAAATTGCATCTGTTTAAATAACTTACCCTTTCAGTGTGCTTGGCTGAGCATATTCCAGTCTAAAAAAAAGAGCAGCGAATACATGTATCTTTAGTATTCAAAATAGGAATTGTGGGGTAAAAAGAGTCTTAAAACAAGTACAGAAAATACATCAAGTATCAGTTAGTACATCAAAGTATTGTATACACCAAGTATTGTTCCACAATAAGTACAATGTTGAGGTTCTTTAACTGAGTATTTTCCTTTTATGATACTTTACCCTTACTCCACTTCATTTCGACAATACTGTTGTTTTCCCTATACTATTTATTAGACAGCTTTTGTTAGTTACTTTGATTAATACTATTTTTTGATTATTAGTTCATACAAAATATAAATAAACTAGTAAAAATATACCTATTCATATAATTACAATTTCAAATATCCAGCAGCCGTATACAATGTAATTCAAATATGCAACAATTTTCATAATCAAGTAATTTCATATGATTCTAAAATGGGCCATTATAATGAAAGATTCTTCATATTTGTATTTATATACATGTATATTTTGATGTCAATGGTGTTGTACCTTTACTTCACTAAGATTTTTAATGCACAACGTTTAATTATAAGAAAGTATTTTAACAATTTAGTAGAATGGGAGGGATGAAACCCTCTTTAATGGTCACACATGCAGAGCACACAGCACACACAGTGACATTTGTTCTCTGCATTTAACCCATCCGTTGTTACTTTTACTTAAGTATAAAATGTAGTACTCCGTTCACCACTGATTACAAAGACAGAGAACAAGAAACATTACCCAGTGGACCACATAAGAGATAAACCGTATACAAAGTCATCTCATGGCGCCAACCCGTGTTTTCAAACTCCTGAGGGGCATGCAGGGACAACTTTAACTTGCTTACTGAGCTGCTGCTGCCATTGTAAAACATTAACCAATAATAAAAGTATCACTGCAAGCTTCTAGTGATACTTTGCTCTTACTGTTATGCCCTAATAAAGATTCATACCGTTTATTGTCTGTTCTGAGCAGTTGGACATTTAGTAAATATTTAACAACAGGGTGAGGAGGCTAACAGCCATAGCAACCGTAAAAAGATGGATGTGACTTTTTCTCCCTGTTAGTAAAAAGATAAATGCATTCTCACCCCGTTTGCATTTTTAGGTCTCGGATCGTCCAGGCGTCGCCGCTGTTCGGGCAAAGGCTCAAAGGAGTTTGGGGCCTTTGCTCCAAACACCTTTGAAAAAAGACAGGGATTAAATTGACCAAATGTATAATAAAGTAAGGAACAAATTGGAATATTAAAAGTATTTCCTTTATAAATGTTATATTATCTACAGCCTGTTTCTATGTCAAGTGTGAGTGGTAGATGTTTGTTTTGTTTGGTTTTGTTAGCCGATTTTACACCTTTTCAACTGACTTGTCTCACAGCTAACTTACCTGCAGAGTGATTCATTATTCCCGAAGATATAGATGGCCCTGTAAACACACAGAGATACGAGTTAACAAACTGTACAAATGAATACAGTAGTTACCAGCTTTCAACAAGAGAGGGCATAACGTCCAGTACAGGGCAATAATCAAGCTCTTTTGATGTTGTTGTTCTTTGACAATTCTGATGATCTTTTAATGCCTATTTTTGCACATATTCTTCCATTTAGTGCTGAAACTAAATGCATTGTAGGATACCAGTAAAACCAAACATCAAAGAATGCAGTTAAGAGGGTGAACCACATTTACAGCTAAATGAAATACAATTCAGTTCAAGCATATTGTCACTGAAAGGAAATTGTGTTTGCAGTTAAGTGACTAAACTATAACTGCAACAACAGAAAGTGAATCATTTGAATATAAGATATAAGACATGTTAAATGGAACAGATAAATGTAATATAGCCTGTCAAAAAAGGGGCATTTTAGAAATTCGAGCTTTGCGGATGTTAGCAAATATCTACCAATTGGTCGCTCGTTTTTAAAGAGGTTGAAGACCATACAAGTCCTGAACACATTATAAAAATTAGGTGCCATATTTTTTTTATTTTCCATTACAACACATCCTTAATGAGTGTGTGACCTTAACTAATTATTTATGTGAGTACAATCACTCCCATTTAACTGAGGGAAGAAATCATTAACTCAATGCTCTCTTATATAACATTACATTACACGTCACTTGTTAGACGCTTTTATCCAAAGCGACTTACATACTCAATACTGTGGATAATCCCCACAGGAGCAATTTGGGGTGAAGTGTCTCAGGGACACAACGACATGCTGATTGCAGTGGGGTTTGAACCTGTGACCCACTGATCCGAACACCAACGCACTGCACCACACGCTTCCAATATATGAATTGGACTATGAACAAATCAAGTCAAAAGTATAAGAAATGTCACATGGTGTCATAACGTATCCTAAAGCTTGTTTTGTTCATTTCATTTGATGAAAAAGTTCTTCAATGTCACATTTAGCGTTTCAAGTTTGGTGTAAACTGTCAAATGACCAGTGTTTTATGAAAAAATAAGAATCCTGCTAATGTAGCACAGTATTTAATGTATAGGATGAAACATTAGTTTTCACAAGTCATTTTACAAACGGTATTAAAAAGCCTTATTTTGTAGAATCGTACTATCCGTATCTATACAATATTATTTAAAAAAAGGTAGATAAAAGTCTTACCCCAAAAAGACGAGACAAGCGACACTGACCAAAATATGGATCCTGGAAATATTGCGCCACATCTCAATCCTCTGCATAATATATGCAACACCATTAAACACCAGAGAAGCGATGCCACAGAGGCTAAATTAAAGGAAGAGCACCTGAACACTTAACTTCTAGTGTAATGAAAACACAGGCAATGCATTAGGTATGAATGAAGAAACAGGTAGAGAGATAGCTAGAGAATGTGCACACACACACACACACACACACACACACACACACACACACACACACACACACACACACACACACACACACACACACACACACACACACACACACACACACACACACACACACACACACACACACACACACACACACACACACACACACACACACACACACACACACACACACACACACACACACACACACACACACACACACACACACACACACACTCTACATTTACAGCAATGTCAGGCTGTCCTACCTGAATAAACCACTAAATATATAATTGCCCTCTATGGCATACTGTTGCCCTCAGGCAACAAACCACTTTTTTTGACCTCACACTGGCCCTCTAAATATTTGTTTGAAAATGAGGGAATTATATGGGTGTGGCATTTTGTCTGGGGGTGGAGCAGTCCTTTCTGCAAGCAAAGCTGCAGGGGACTCAGGGCCACCAGTTGGTAAGATACATTTAACTTTTTAACATATTAGAAATGTACACAACTTAAAATAAAAAATACATGCATGTGCATGAATACGTAAAGAAGTATATTTGATTGTTTAAATACTTATTATTTTGTTCGTTGCCTCAGGGCAACACTGTGCCACTTGGACCACTTTTTTCCAGGCAATATCATGCAAGTGTGCAAATGTGCTCAGCTGTAAAATGATAAACCTAATCAATGTTTTTACATCTACTGATATTTACAGGAAATGGACCCCAACACATGTTATGGGCAGAAGGGACACGATCAGGGCTATTCCGTCTGACAGTGAGGACAGTGAAGGTCAACATAGGGTTAGGCACACACACACACAGAAACACACACACACACATACACACACACAGAGAGACATACAAACACATACACACAGACAGAAAGACATACAAACACATACACACAGAAACACACACACACACAGAGACATACAAACACACACAAAGATACAAACACATACACGCACACACACCCACACACAGAAACACACATATATATACACACACACACAGAGATACAAACACATACACACACACACACAGAGAAACACACACACACAAACATTTTATAATTGATATAATATCAGGGACCCCTAAGCTCCTAAAACACATGGTGAAAAAAATGTTTTCACCCAAAATAAAAAGTCATGCCATACACCAGGGGTACTCAAATACAAATCTTAAAGGTCCAAAATAAATGTTTCAATAAGACAAAGGTCCGTTTATTACGGTCATTCAAACTTTTAAACAATTGCAACAAGATTCTTAACACGAGGTTGCAAAAACAAAAATAATCTGTATATGCAGCAGTTTTCATTGTTGTTGTGTCTGTGCTTGACCCCTCAGAGTCGCAGTGTAAGAGCTGCACAGTTAGGAATAAAGGCAGCTGCACCCTCTTTCATTCAGCATTCCCATTATTGCTTTATAAATGTCTTGCCCCCTTGTGTGTCCACTGAGGTTCGTCAGGCCCAACACATCTTCAACAAACTCCCCCTTTGCCTCATCATAAAAACTCACAAACACCAGCAACTGAGCATTGTCAGTGGTGTCAGTGGACTCACCCACAGCTAAGGAAATGCACTGTGCATTTTTTATTCCATCACAAAGCTGATGAATCAAATCACCAGCCAGTATTTATGTTCTTCTGGTTGCTGTGCAATCTGAGAGGGGGATTTGCTTGATTTGACCTGTTATTTCCTCTTTTTGTTTGCCTTCAACATGGTCTCCATCACTTCAGTCATGCATTCTTTTATACTGCAGTTATTATCCAGTGGAAAGCCCTTACCTACTGGCCTAGTTACATCAAAGTGGTTACTTTTTTTTGGCTGGGCAGTGAAGTTTTAAACACCGTCTTATTTGACTTTCTCAGGACTTAAAACAGTTTTTTGGGGGCAGACCCCCTCAAAGAAAACAATATATTTACACACGTAAGGTCATCATCTTAATAGTTGTGTATGCTCATCCGTGAGCAGAGCATCAAGTTGACATGTCTATTACAGCTGAATGCGGCGATTACCATTTTGTTCAGCAAAACGCCTCACAAACGTATTAAGATCAACAGCTTTAGAGCGTTTTGATTCAATGCTGAGTACAGTCAAACTGACAGTCTCTTCTCTGTCATTGTAGACCGCAAATACCTCATTCCTTCAGTGCTTGGGTCAGAATGCTTCTCGTTTTGCGCCGTCCAGTTCAAAATGAAATCGCCGCCAAATCGTATGTCCACGCTCGCGCCAGGACCGGGGGAGGGGTTACATGACGTGCATCTTGTGCTGCATTCACTTGCACTCGGACATTAGAGACTTTCTCTCATAAATGTCCGATGAGCCACAACTTTTCTTTCAAAACAAAGCTGCCAACTGGGGTGGCAGCTGGAGTGGCAAGGCCTATTTTTAGGTTGTCAGTTGCCACCCCGGTAGGTGAAACTAGGCTACTAGCTACAGTACAGATGGAACTAGATGAGCTGTTAACTCTCGCTCTGAATTTTTTTTGTTTTTGTTTTAATTCTCGCTCTGACTTAGACAGGTTGAAAGAGACACACACATTTTTCCCACCCGCATTCCGCGAAGACCCGCCCTACTGTGCCTCTGATTCGCAGATTGTTTGGGGGGAAAAAACGCTGACTGGATGCTGAATGTGATTGGACCAAAGCGTTGACACACACAGGTGGAACAGTTAGACATGCAGAGCGCTGTTTGCAGTGGACATAGCGGAGAATTTTGACTCGTTGCGAATGCGTTGTGGCGATGTCTCACATATAATACAGAGAGATCATACATATGAAAAGTATAATTTGCTCAGAGTCCGGAGACAGTGGTGGTTCGGTCCGGATCCGGACCGGAGTCCGTAGTTTGAGGATGCCTGCCATACACTCTTAAAACTACTGGGTTAAAAAATAACCCAATCATAACCCAGCTGCTGAGTCACTATAGGACAGAACACACTCTGGGTTGTCTTAACCCATATGCTGGGCTGGATCATTTTAACCCATGTGCGGGGTTGTTTATTTGACCCAAGCTAGTGATTGAAATTAACTATATTGTTGGGCTAAATAGAATATAATAATAATGTATAATAGTGTAATGAATTATCTCCAAACACACCGTATATATATAGATATAAAAATGCATTTATTGATAATTTGAACAGCTTTGGCAAATCGCCAACATTCCATTTCCACTATAAAAGAACAATGCATTTTAGCACAATACAAATTCAATATATTTAACTCTTAAATAAATAAAAACACCTTAAAAACAGTGCTAGGGCCTTGAGAAATATCTGTGTGTATTTTAACCATCACTTATGAGTGAACACAATTTTCAGGAACAGTTCTGCGTATTAATTTAACACATGGACCATAAAGACCCAATACATATAAAAGTATAAAACATCTACGAACAGTCCTTCAACTTGAAGCTGAACAGTAACAAATCTGTCAATGCACACAACAGAACACAGATGTAAAGCAGCAGGATGTAAACAGAGGAGAACAGTGTGTGTGTGATTGTTAAAGTGCAACTTTGTTGGTTGGATTAAACTGCCAAAAGCTTTTTCAGGCTCAACACCCTGGGCTTCAAGTTCCCCTCATCAACACTTTCTAGGTGAAGTCGAAAGTGTTGGCCAAGTCTTTTGGGTAGCTCAGATGCAGGGCAAAGGTCAGTGCAAAAAGCAGGATGAATGCGTCAGCCAGTGTGGGGAGTTCCATAACTCCGTTACCCTCAATGACAACAGCGATCCTCTCTGGGCAGAAGAGCGTGGTGTCTGTTGACCTGGCACTGATCATGAGAAGTCCGACCGCGATGCCCTCTGTGTCTGGATCATCAGAATGCTCCACCTGATGACAAGAACAGATAAACGTTACCCAAATTGCCTTGCCTCTCTCAGAAATGTGTTTTCTGAAAAATACATCAGTGACATATCACATCAAATAACCGTATGTTTTGTGCCTAATGTGGGTTTACGGAAACGCCTATTAGCATTGCACAACATAATGTTACAGCACCAGAAACGTCAGCCTCCAAAATAACCAATCAGTTGACATAAATGCTTTCAAACAAATTAAAAAAAATGTATAACCTTCATAAGGGTAGGATTTATTTTATCACTGTATTAGACTGTTACTATTAGCTAGTTGTACCTAATAAACTGGCAACTGAATATATATTTACAGTATAATCTCTCCCTACTACACATACAAAAATATATGGGGAACACGAGAGATTATTTTGTATTGAACACTGATGCTGCAGGAAAGAAAGCCCTCTCTTGATTGTGTATTTTATTAAATCACCTGAGCCCATTTTATACACGCTTAATTTCAAATAAATCCTTAAGTAGAAATCACATTCAACACCTCTGAAGTGTTGAAGTAAAGGGAGATTATGTTCAACATGTCCATTGTGTACCTTACAATAATTACAATTCTTATGGCAATATTCAAATCTTGGAACTAGAACCTGAATGGGATGTGAGCAACACAAGAGATAATGTTTGATTAACAACACCTGAGTGACAGAATCAAGCTTTGATGACACCAGGACAGTTCATACTTTTTCAAACTAAATCTATCATTTATTATAATTTTCACTATAAAAATTCAAATAATTGTCTTCCTGCGATACAGCTCCTGAAACAATGTAACAAGATAAACTATATTTGTTGATGATCTGTCATATACATTCAAAACAGTTATTATGCTGACTTACATGCCACAGCCTCAGAATCGTGGAGTCATCTTCATGCAGATATGCAGGCAGAGCACGGAGGACATGGACGTCACCTTGCTCCTTGAGTGTGAGAACATATCTTTGTTTTACTTTGGATGCTAAACAGTATAGCCACACAACAATTGATATCACAAGAAAGGGCTCTTCCATGACTGAAGAGATTAACACTTTGACAAAGATAATCCACTCTAGTATGAGAATAAAACACCAAGAGGCATAACCGACTCACCTGGAGGTCATAGGAGGCGAATAGCTGATCCAGAAGTTCAGTTTCCTTTCCTTGCTTGCCGCCTACTTCCTGAACAGGCTCTGAAGATGGAGGACATGTCTATCCAACTCCGCATAGAAGTGGTTCTTCAGGTTGAGGTTCGTTATCCTGTGAAACTCTGCCAAAATATAAAATGACTATTTAATTCACAGTACAATGTATATGTGGACTGAAGGCAGCAGAGATAAACAGAAACATGACATGCTAAATCTGAGTAAACATGTCAAAGTGTCAAAGGGACACAAAATAATTATATAGTTGTAATAAATAAAATATTTTCACCTGTGACTCCATTTTCAAGGCAGGCCAGCGTTCCAGGATCTCTCCAACAGGTAGCTCATCATTGATGATCTCATTACGCCGCAGGGCAAAGGTAGTCTGCATTAACTTTTCAATCAAGGGAATAATAATGTTATAATGTTCAAGTAACTCTGCCCTTGTATCAAAGACAGCAGCACAAAGTTTGCATCTCCAAGCCATTGGAAAACGTAACAATATTCACAGGCACCCTACAAACGGCGGCGTACGTTGACGCTTGCCTGCGGGCATGTCTGAAGCTAGACCAACAACCAATCACATGAAAGCTACGCTTTGCTCCCACAATGCAGTTCGGCTAAGCGTGACTGTCACCCCATTCAAAGTGAATGGGCAGAAGCGTCAACGCACGCCGCCATGTGTAGGGGCCGTAACTTCACTCCATTCACTTTGAATGGAGTGACTTCACGCTTTGCCAAACTGCATTGTGACAATCAAATCATATGCCAGTACAAGCTCTAGCCAATCAAACCGCGTGCTTGTGTGTCCGGGGCGGGATATTCATGTAATTGGTTGTTGGTCGAGCTTCAGACAAGCCCGCCGCCGTGTGTGTAGGGGCCGTAAGGATGCCACAGTTGTGCCGCTGCGAGGCTCCACTCGCACCCCCCCCCCCAGCGCGTCACAGTTTCTCCACTGTGAGGCTTACCAGATTGAAGAAGCCATATATCTGCCAGTTGCGTCAGTTTCCTTAAGAGAAAAAACATTCAAGGTTAGCTGGGTTGCAAAGTTTTCACAAAATGAGAAACACTATTTTCGAACCTAAAATGGCGGCAGGCGGCGCGCTTTTCTTCTTTTTTGTTACAGCATGCATGTCTGTGCATGTTTTATTAACTTAGAAGTAGGGCTGTGCAATTAATCGTATTTTAATCGCGATTACGATTATGGCTTGCGACGATTATGAAAACAGCATAATTGACAAAATACTATTATTTTGCTATTTTTCGCCCCTCCCTAAAAGCCCACTCGGCCACGTGGGAGTGACATGTGTTGTGAGTGTTCAGCGCGAGCGAAGATGTCAGAACAAGAGCAGCAACTCGTTAAAAAGAAGGGTCAAACTATTTCCACTATTTGCAAGTACTTTGGCTTTCAGGAGTCCGACGTGGAGCAAAATAAAGTTCAGTGCAGGATTTGTTACCAGGTTGTGTTGGCACCACACGCTAACACAACCAATCTCTTTAATCAACTGAAATACAACCACAAAGTGCAATACGACCGGGCAGTAATACAACAAAAAGCAGATGCCCGCTCGACTTCATCCACCACATCATCACAGTCATCGATTCAGGACGCATTGTACAGAGCAACGGCCTACGCGACGAGCTCGCAGAGACACAGAGATATTACAGGTGCCATTACATTTCACATCGCTAAAGATATGTGCCCAGTTAGCACTGTTAGCAACCAGGGCTTTACGCAACTTGTCAACACGTTGGATAAGCGTTACGTGATGCCGTCTCGGTATTATTTCAGCAGGTCTGCGCTGCCTGCACTATATGACAAATGCCGTGGGGAAGTTGAGAGATGTGGCTTCAGCTGACTACTTTGCTACCACAACAGACCTATGGTCTAGCCCAGGGGTGCCCAACCAGTCGATCGCGAGATGTGTCTAAAAATAGAACAACAATATTCTGTTTTATGTCCTGTAACATAATCTTCCTGTGCCAGAATAATGCACTTGAACGCATCAAAGCTTTGTGATTGGCCGGCGTCACCCCATGTGTCGGGGCGTGGCTGAGGGTCTTCAGTACAGGTGGCAATATCGTCACCTGCCTGCGCTCATCTCTGAAACTAGACCATGTAAACAGGCTGGTGTTTCTTGCGAACAATCTTTAAGAGATGACATGAGCAGCCCTACCAGCATTTGCCATGGTGGCCTAAACATTTTTATTTGGTCTTAAATTGTAGTTCAACATTTATTTCCTGTTACTTCTGGACCATGACGGTTGGCCAGCCTTCAACGTTTAACTGAGTGGAATATGTTGAATATGTTTTACCAAAATGTTGGCTATATGTTAAGGAGTTTTCAGTAGGTTGTGACAGTGCACTGCAACATATTTGATTTCATTTATTTTGGTCTAATTTATTTTTATTTATCATATTAATAATATATGTTTAGTATGGTTTTGGAAGTGCGCTCCAACATATTTGTTGATCTTGTTTATTGGTAAAATATTATTTGTTTTAAAGTTCAATAAATGGTCAATGAATAATCGTCAAAATAATCGTGATATCAATTATTGACCCAAATAATCGTGATTATGATTTTTGCCATAATCGCACAGCCCTACTTAGAAGCATATAAATTATTACAACGAGGATTTACGTTCATTTTAATCCACTAACGTTGTACCATAACCGTGCGTTCTGCATGTTTTTAAAAGCAAGCTAACTTGAAACACTAGACTATTCATCTGTTAAATCCGGCAGCCCCCGGTAACGAGGGCTTCTTGTTCACGAAACTTTGTCTCAGGGGCATCTTAACATTTAAAAACCTATGAATGTGTCATACCCACTTAACGAAACTCAGCTAACTGAAGATACGAACCATTTTTACCGAAACAAAACACAAGTCTCACTATTAAATTAGTCTAAATTAGCGCACAGAATTCACGGTAGAAATACTTTATTATAGGCTACTTATCGTAACTGCGCATACAAGATATCAGATTAAAGCTGAGATTCCACAGATTCTAGAAGTATTAGTATCATCACTGCACGATCATTACCTTTGCTGAGTTACATGTATTTGAAAACGCTGGGGGGTATAAATTACCTTGTAAAATGAATAGTCTAGTGTTTCAAGTTAGCTTGCTTTTACAAACATGCAGAACGCATATGCCTCTAAATTAATAAAACATGCCCAGAAATGCGGTAAAAAAAGAAGAAAGAAAATGCGCCGCCTGCCGCCATTTTAGGTTCGACTTTTCCAGAAAACTTTTGCAACACAAATGTTCCACTTTGAGATATAACTTAAAACATATAAACATACCGTCTTACACGTAAGTTAAATCATTTCTCAAGTGAGGGAGATATTAAATGTAGGCTAGCTAACAAGAGCTCAAATCAAACTAACACACCATGCGACACAAAGTGCATTAGATGCAGAAATTAATAACACATCATTTAAATACTGTGCAAAGGCAAGCCGTAACTCACCAGAGTAGTGAGGCCAAAAAAAAGGATCACGGTGGGCAAAGTATTCTTAAAAGTCTGAGGGACTTCAACAGAGGCGAGGGGCTAATGGCGGACTCTGGTGAAGGCATGGGCGATAGAACGTCTAGGCACGTCGGGGGCGGAGCACATACGTGATGACGTCAGACCAGCGTCAGACAGATTCAGTAAAAATGTTTGAGTACTATTACCAATATGACCCTAAGTGGTTGAACACTGTATACACAATATTACAAATCAGTTCATAGTCATTAGAAAATTAGCGGTGAATTAACTTTTTTAAATGTTTGAGTTAAAACAACCCATTTTCTTTCAGAAGCTTGTAATGTTCGGTCTTACACAGTGTGCAAGAACACTGGTGATTCTGTGAAATCACTGGCTGATTAGTGGTTTTGCAAAATCACTGTTGTGGTTGTAGTGGTTTTTCAAAATCACTTAGTTACTAGTGATTCAACAAGTTACAGAATTGTATAATTATATAAATATAGGTAAAATATAGGTTACATACCTTGTGTTGTGAGAAATGACAAAAAGATGGTTCCAGAATGATTCAGAAGTGGGAAAATGAATAAAGCAACCTCTGGGTTAAAAATAACCCAGGCAGGTGTTCAACTGCAATTGAAGCCCTAATAACCCCTTTGACCCAGCATGAACAACCCACCAGTGTGTTTACAGTACCCAAATAACCCATAATTATGACCCAGCCAAATCAACCCAGCAATGTGTTTATAGAAATAACCCAGCATTTTTTAGAGTGTAGAGGGTTAAGAAGTTCAATACACAATTTAAGTTGAAACTATATTTATAGATAAAGGATTACAAACTCCTGAATTAATTGATGACATGTTGTTTAGAGTGTGTTTTTTGACTGATATTGTTTTGTATTATGGTAAATGATAAAAAAAAATATATTATATATTTTTGCCCTTAAAGAATTTTAAATATATATATATATCTGTTTTAAAATTGAAAAGAGCAGTTCAGTATTTTTTTAAATAAATAGGAACAAATATTTTGTAAAAAAGTACATAATTGTGCAACAAAGACAACAAAAACAGCGAGATTTCGAGAATAAAATCGTAATAATACGAGAATAAAGTCATAGTTACGAGAATAAAGTCGTAATATTACGAGAATAAAGTCGTAATATTACGAGAATAAAGTCGTAATGTTACGAGAATAAAGTCATAATTACGAGATTAAAGTCGTAGTTTCATAAGTGACTTGAGAAGGAGACAACAGCAACGTCCTGCAATAAAATGAGGGATGTGGAGCATCTTGTGAAGCAGTACATTAGTTTAGGTTTCTCAAATAACGAAATACTTAATCTTTTGGCACATCAGTATTAGAACTTTAAAAAGGTTGTGCAAGAAACGATGTCTATTATATCGAAGAAAGAACCAAACGGACTTGGAGGCAGGGCCGCCTTTTAAAATGCACGGGCTGAAGCCCAGGGGCCTACGGAGATCGGGGGCCTATCATGAGCCAAACAAATAAAAAATAAAAAAATGTAAAAAAAAGGTTTTTTATTTCGGATGTTTTATTTTTACTTGAGTATTTTCCTGCTATGCTACTTTCTATTCCTACCCCACTAAATTCCCTAAAGGGAAATAAAGTAATTTTACTCTGCGACATTTGTTTTAACAACTTTTAACAAAAATGCTTCTCCAAAAATTAAACAGTGAATATGGGAATAACTCTATAAGTCACAAAATAATCAAAATAATTAAATATTTTATAACAAAGCAATAAAAACTTTGTTTGTCTACAACAATAAAACGCTACTTGGTGCAACAATTGTATCCAGAAATGTCACATGTATATGGTATAAATATAATTATATACACACATAAAGGATTTTTTTCTGCACATTGATTACATTTCATTTATATACTTTAATTACATTTAGCTGGTAATACTTTTGAATGCAGGATTTGTACTTGCTAATTAAGTATTTTAGTAATGTATTGGTACTCGTTCTCAAGTTAGGCATATGAATACTTCTTCCACAGCTGATTACCGGTAATATTCTTGCTTCTGGTGCATATCTATTCCTTCTATTTCTATGTCAGGCTCGTGAACACACTTCCTCGCAAGCGCGCGCCCGGCCTTGCGCGTTCCTTTCCATCCGCAAGCCCGAGGGTTAGCCTGTGTGTCCACGCTGAGCCGGTCCATCAGAAAGAGAAATGCCGACAAAAATCATCTTTGAGAGTGAAGATCAAGTCATGGAGGACGACGTGGACACTGTCGCGGAGGCTAAACCCATCAAGGTGAGCAGCGCGTGCCCTGTCGCCACGGACAGACTTAAATATCCACGTAGCTCGTGCGACTTCTTCTCCCGGCGCTCCATGTTGACAACATGTGGCTCAACGTGCTAGCATAGGCTAGCTAGCTGTTCGCAAACCGACGTTCAGATCAGTTTAAGTAGCATCACTAGCATCCACATGTTATAAACAAACCACTGCGGTGTGATTTTATAAACTTAATGTAATCCACTGCTTCATCTTAACATGGGACGCTTCCTTAGCCTAGCTATAAGATCACATGGCAAGCCCATGTGTTTCTGCAATGATCTATATATCACGTGGATGTATTTAAGGACAACGTGTAGGCCTTAAACACACTGAGCACATCTGTTTGTGTATCTGCGCTGTTGGCGCCACATGATGACGTAATATTCAGCTGGGCTCGTCAGCTGTTAAGCTTACAAAACAACTTGCCCACAACTGTACAACTATATATTCAAGTTAATGATCGCTGCTACTAATGATTATTTGTTTTATAACTACAGGCTATGTATAATGCTTACATGTTTTAATTAAAACAAAAAACAATTGCACCTTAAACTGACTCTTTATTGTAGTCTGGCCTCAAAGTAATTGAGGTATTATAATTTGAGTTAGCCCGTATAACTATTTCAGTCATTATTGTTTTAAGGAGTGGAAATGGTAAGTAATGGATATTGCGTTACTGTTATTTATTTAAAAACAACAAGGGAAGTTGACAGCTTTGCTCACTTTACATTGTGTACAATACATTCTGTGTGGATGCCTCATTGTACTCTTTATTTGAGTCTAGCTCCCACAAAATGTACTGAAAGTGCACTTCAGAGGAGTGAAACAAGCGTTGGAGCTTTGATATTATCTGCCCATTGATAATTATACCTTACATACCCACAATCAGAAGTTGTTTATCAGCAACATTGCAATAGGATGAGAAAATGGCAAAGAGATTTGAAACAAACTATTTCTGTCCTTGAGTTCATATAAGGCAGTGAATTTGTTTTAACTGAAACCTATTTATCTTCTATTGTTTCTGTTTATAATAAAAGAAGACCAAAGAGGGCAAGAAGCTGAAGAAGAAGCAGTTGGAGGACCAGGAAGAGCAGGAGGACCTCGACTGTGAACCTCCAGCACCAAAAAAGAAAAAGAAAAAAGACAAGTTGGACCAATCGATCGGACACGTAGTTGAAGACACAGGAATGAACGGCATCTGTGATGATGTTGAAACACCAAAAAAGATTAAGAAAAAAAAAACACCTGAAGAAATCACAGAGGTCAGTGCTGTTTGATTTAAATGTGCAGTTATATTTATGTTTCTAAACCAAAAAGAGTTTAAATAAATGGACAGCAAACTGTTAAATATCCACTTATTTGTTGAGGCACCTTGGATTAACTCTCATGGAAAAGTTTACAAAGATAATACCCTGCCCCTCTTTATAAAACATTTTTTTTCATGTTTATCTCTGGGTTTAGAAAAAAGAAAAGAAGCATAAGAAAGCAGAGGCAGTAACCAACGGACATTCCTCCCCCAACACCCCCGTCCAGACGCCCATCCCGACACCGGCCCATTCCAGCGACGACTCAGCCAGCGACGGCGAGAAAGACACGGTATGACTAGCCTCCTCCCAGTAGACGATGGAAGTTTGTATCGTTACTGTGTGATAACTCTGCCACGTTGTATTTATGATAAAGCGTAAAAGCTTGAGTTCTGTTGGTTAGTTCGGTAATATTATATTGGTGGATTTTAAAACATGCTGCCTTTCACTACTTGGCATGTGTTAAAGCATTTAAAAGACCCACAAATAAATTGAAACATGATTTATTAAATTGAATGTATGGATTAACTTGTGTATCTGTCCAGGGGTTGACACCGCAGCAGAAGGCAGGCGCCTTCTCCAACTTCAGGATCTCCCAAGTGACCATTGATAAACTAAAAGGTAAATAACGTATTTACATTTTTATTCCCGAGTGTACTGGTACTTTTCCAAAATCCTTCATGCTTATTGCTCTGCCAAAAAACTGCACCTTTTTTATAGTATTTTAATTTTGTCTAAACAATTTTCAAAATAAATACCAGTTTTATAAAACACAGCAAACATTTGTCCTCCTGTTCTAACCTCCATGTACCCCAATTATATCTATTGAGTTGCAACTATCTTAATTAGATACCCTTTTTTTTCTTTTAAAGGGATGTTCATTCAAAAGAATAAGATTTTCATTCAACATTTGGTGGTCACCATTTTCAAATGCTTTAACTCGTGTTAGACACAGCTCTTTTCATGTACTTTGTTGTGCAAACTGAGCTTTGGAGCGGCTGGGATTGTTTAAATTGTGCTAAAATATCAAATTAACATGTCTCCTGCTTTTCTCCCTCTGTGACCTCTTTCTATCCTTTCCTCAGCTCGGGGTGTCACCTACCTGTTTGACATTCAATCAAAAACATTTAATTCTGTCTTTGATGGAGAGGACGTAATTGCCCAAGCCCGAACAGGAACAGGAAAGACTTTCTCGTTTGCCGTCCCTTTGGTGGAGAAGCTCCAGAGAGACCCAGTGGATTCTGCCAGAGGCCGGGCTCCCAAGGTACAAACACTAGTACACCCATCACTAAACACCTCAACCAATGCTATTTCATGTGTGTTGTCTATAACTGAAACTCTTTTTTTGTCACTCTGTAGGTCCTGGTGTTAACTCCAACCAGAGAGCTCGCTATCCAGGTTGCTAAGGACTTCAAAGACGTCACCAAGAGACTTTCTCTCACCTGTTTCTATGGAGGCAGCTCGTACAATCCACAGAGTAAGTCTTGTTCATAAACGAATTAATTCGGAAAACCGACAGTCAAAAACATTAAATCAACTATACATTTTCTTTATGTTTTAATGTTATAAAGAACTTTTGGCGTTTCATTTTTATTTGATGGAAAATGGCCAACTGTGCCTTGTAAACAGCAGCTCATCTCCTTGTTTGTTTTAGGGAGGTTTCTGGGTTGTCACATATCAAAATAATAATTTCTCCTCTACTCTCTTCCCGTCTAGTTGAAGCAATACGTAATGGTATCGATATTTTGATTGGCACCCCTGGTCGCATCAAAGACCATCTCCAGAACCAAAAACTGGACCTCTCCAAACTGAAACACGTTGTTCTCGATGAAGTGGACCAGATGTTGGACATGGGTTTTACTGAACAGGTTGAAGAAATTTTGTCTTCATCATATGAGAAAGGTAAAGTAAATCTGTGAATGTTTTTCAATGAGTGTTAATATTCATGTAATATTCATGTATTCATATAGGCCTCAAAGATAAGGAAAAAATACATTACAATTATTTTGCAAGATATTATTTTCACAACATTTAGTTATGATTTTTCAAATCTTTATAAGATCCTGCAATTTGGTTTTTGCATTCGTCTATACTGTAATTTCTATTAAAAGCCTTATTCATTATTCAGCCCTTGTGTATAAGGAGTGTAACAATTTTGATTTGTGTATCATATATGTTAAAGTAGATAACAAATTCATTAAAGTGTGGTCATGTATGTAAAGTTAATAAAAACCTGAGTGTGTGTGTGCTCCTCTCCAGACTCCCCCTCCAACCCCCAGACTCTTCTCTTTTCGGCCACCTGCCCCGCCTGGGTATACCAGGTTGCCAAGAAATACATGAGACCAGAATGCAAACATGTGGATCTGATCGGCAAGAGCACACAGAAAGCCGCCACAACTGTAGAGGTAAGTGTGTGAAGCAGGCTGAGGTGCAATATAGCAAGCGGTAAAGCATCCTTAATTCTTAGTCTCAGTTCTTGTAAAGATGCTTGTAAGCAGAGATGGTCATATTAATTAAAACTGTTAATTATCTTTTTATCCATGAAAGTTAATTTGCAGATAAGATTGCTGTATTTCTTATCAACTCAACAAATATGATTTATATTTATCTCTTCTTCCTCCCTTCTTTCACTCCTTTTTTCTTCCCGTGTCCTTTCCTCTGTAGCATCTGGCCATAGCGTGCCACTGGTCTCAGCGAGCAGCCGTGATCGGTGATGTGATCCAGGTTTACAGCGGCACCCATGGCAAAACCATCTTGTTCTGTGAGACAAAGAAAGATGCCAACGAATACTCCTTAGATGCATCCATCAAACAGGTAGACACTGAGATGCTCCTTAGATGCATCCATCAAACAGGTAGACACTGAAATGCTCCTTAGATGCATCCATCAAACAGGTAGACACTGAAATGCTCCTTAGATGCATCCATCAAACAGGTAGACACTGAAATGCTCCTTAGATGCATCCATCAAACAGGTAGACACTGAGATGCTCCTTAGATGCATCCATCAAACAGGTAGACACTGAGATGCTCCTTAGATGCATCCATCAAACAGGTAGACACTGAGATGCTCCTTAGATGCATCCATCAAACAGGTAGACACTGAGATGCTCCTTAGATGCATCCATCAAACAGGTAGACACTGAGATGCTCCTTAGATGCATCCATCAAACAGGTAGACACTGAGATGCTCCTTAGATGCATCCATCAAACAGGTAGACACTGAGATGTTCCTTAGATGCATCCATCAAACAGGTAGACACTGAGATGCTCCTTAGATATATCCATCAAACAGGTAGACACTGAGATGCTCCTTAGATGCATCCATCAAACATGTAGACACTGAGATGCTCCTTAGATGCATCCATCAAACAGGTAGACACTGAGATGCTCCTTAGATGCATCCATCAAACAGGTAGACACTGAAATGCTCCTTAGATGCATCCATCAAACAGGTAGACACTGAGATGCTCCTTAGATGCATCCATCAAACAGGTAGACACTGAGATGCTCCTTAGATGCATCCATCAAACAGGTAGACACTGAGATGCTCCTTAGATGCATCCATCAAACAGGTAAACACTGAGATGCATCCATCAAACAGGTAGACACTGAGATGCTCCTTAGATGCATCCATCAAACAGGTAGACACTGAGATACTCCTTAGATGCATCCATCAAACAGGTAGACACTGAGATGCTCCTTAGATGCATCCATCAAACAGGTAGAACACTGAGATGCTCCTTAGATGCATCCATCAACAGGGTAGACACTGAAATGCTCCTTAGATGCATCCATCAAACAGGTAGACACTGAGATGCTCCTTAGATGCATCCATCAAACAGGTAGACACTGAGATGCTCCTTAGATGCATCCATCAAACAGGTAGACACTGAAATGCTCCTTAGATGCATCCATCAAACAGGTAGACACTGAGATGCTCCTTAGTGCATCCATCAACAGGTAGCACTGAGATGCTCCTTAGATGCATCCATCAAACAGGTAGACACTGAGATGCTCCTTAGATGCATCCATCAAACATGTAGACACTGAGATGCTCCTTAGATGCATCCATCAAACAGGTAGACACTGAGATGCTCCTTAGATGCATCCATCAAACAGGTAGACACTGAGATGCTCCTTAGATGCATCCATCAAACAGGTGAACACTGAGAATGGCCCTTAGATGCATCTCCATCAAACGGTAGACACTGAGATGCTCCTTAGATGCATCCATCAAACAGGTAGACACTGAGATGCTCCTTAGATGCATCCATCAAACAGGTGAGATCACTGATGATGGCTCCTTAGATAGCGATCCATTCAACAGGTAGACACTGAGAGGCTCCTTAGATTGGCCATCCATCAAACAGGTAGGACCACTGAGATGCTCCTTAGATGCATCAATCAAACAGGTAGACACTGAGATGCCTCCTTAGATGCATCCATCAAACAGGTAGACACTTGAGATGCTCTACTTAGATGCATCCATCAAACAGGTAGACACTGTAGATGTTCCTTAGATGCATCCATCAAACATGTAGACACTGAGATGCTCCTTAGATGCATCCATCAAACAGGCTAGGACACTGAGATGCTCCTTAGATGCATCCATCAAAACGTAGACAGCTGAGATGCTCCTTAGATGCATCCATCAAACAGGTAATGAGATGCTCACTTCCATTAGATGAAGCCATCAAACAGGTTAGACTACCTGTCCTTAGATGCATCCATCAAACAGGTAGACACTGAAATGCTCCTTAGATGCATCCATCAAACAGGTAGACACTGAGATGCTCCTTAGATGCATCCATCAAACAGGTAGACACTGAAATGCTCTCTTAGATGCATCCAATCAAACAGGTAACACGAGATGCTCCTTAGATGCATCCATCAAACAGGTAGACACTGAATGCTCCTTAGATGCATCCATCAAACAGGTAGACACTGAGATGCTCCTTAGAATGCATCCATCAAACAGGTAGACACTGAGATGCTCCTTAGATGCATCATCAAACAGGTAGACACTTGAGATGCTACTAATGCATCCATCAAACCTAGGTAGACACTGAGATGCTCCTTAGATGCATCCATCAAACAGGGACACTGAGATGCTCCTTAGATGCATCCATCAAACAGGTAGACACTGAGATGCTCCTTAGATGCATCCATCAAACAGGTAGACACTGAGATGCTCCTTAGATGCATCCATCAAACAGGTAGACACTGAGATGCTCCTTAGATGCATCCATCTCAGACATCAGGATGCTCCTTAGATGCATCCATCAAACAGGTAGACACTGAGATGCTCCTTAGATGCATCCATCAAACAGGTAGACACTGAGATGCTCCTTAGATGCATCCATCAAACAGGTAGACACTGAATGCTCCTTAGATGCATCCATCAAACAGGTAGACACTGAGATGCTCCTTAGATGCATCCATCAAACAGGTAGACACTGAGATGCTCCTTAGATGCATCCATCAAACAGGTAGACACTGAGATGCTCCTTAGATGCATCCATCAAACAGGTAGACACTGAAATGCTTATACGGCCACAGAACAGTTTTTGAAAAGTCAAATTCATTCAAAAACACTTTTCATTAATTTGTTTACCAGTGTATCTGCCTACTGTTTATCACCTTACTTCTTATATTTTTGAGTCTTTGATGTGTCAATTCAGCAATTACCACTGTGAATAAGCAAGCAAATGTGTAGTGCTTCATTTCTTATTTTATTTTGTGATCAGAGTTGCCAGGCCCTCCACGGGGATATTCCTCAGAAACAGAGGGAGATCACGCTGAAGGGGTTCAGAAATGGCGTTTTTGAGGTTCTGGTTGCCACCAACGTTGCAGCCCGTGGATTGGACATCCCTGAAATCGACCTGGTGATCCAGTGTTCTCCACCCAAGGTGTGATATTAAGAGTTTCACAGCATATAACACATTTCTTGTTTTATTGGGGACGTTATTTACAATGTTGTTTTTAATTAATCATTTGAACTGAACACAAAAGGTACAACGTTTTAGGGTGCAGATTTTGATCGATACTCAAAAAAACATCAAAACATTCCCAAGTGCAGATTTTCACTTTTTTGCAATGTTTTTATCATGCAAGTTGATTCAAAGGTTTTATTGTCATATGCACAAAGCTACAGTGTAGAAATGGCAATCAAATTCTTCTGACCTGAGCTCCTCCAACAATGCAACATATAATAAAATAAAATGTAATGCAAAAAGTTGACATTGTTAATAAAAAAAAATATCCTTTGCCGCCTTAATGTTAACAACACACTTTCTTATTAATGGTGTTGCATAAAATATGAATCATTAACGGCTGCCTCCTTTACCAGTTCTGAAAGTGTTTCTCTCTCTGTGGTGGTTAGGATGTGGAGTCGTACATCCACCGTTCAGGACGTACGGGCCGAGCGGGCATGACCGGAGTCTGCATCTGTTTCTACCAGAGGAAAGAGGAGGACCAGCTGCGCTACGTGGAAAACAAAGCAGTAAGTGTCTTTTAAAAAAAAAAAAAAAAGTAAAAGACAAGAATGGCATGAGAGTGAAGGGTTTTGGTGGTTCTGAAATGTTTCAAAAACAATGCGTTCAATTACATCTTTTGGGGATGGATGTGTAACATAGAAGAAAGGGGGGGATCAAAAGTAGAGAAGATATAAAAGAAGGGATAGGTTTTTTTTATTAGAGAAGCAAGCGTTGAGGAGGAGGATGCTGCTTTTGAAAACAGTGCACATTTTATAGACAAAGATATTCTATGCAATCTATAATTTAAATGTTTTTAGATTAAGTATCAACCTTTTTTATTTTGTATTATTCCAGGGTATCACATTCAAAAGAGTCGGCGTTCCCACTGCCAATGAGATCATCAAGTCATCAAGCAAGGATGCCGTCAAGTAAGTCATTCTGTAGTGTGAGAGCCCAGTGCAACCGTATACACATGGAAGTTTAAAACTTCTGTAATTCTGTGATTACTATTTGAAACTTTAGACTGTGCAAGCCATGACGTTTGGTTAA
This sequence comes from Gymnodraco acuticeps, assembly GCF_902827175.1. NCBI lineage: Eukaryota > Metazoa > Chordata > Actinopteri > Perciformes > Bathydraconidae > Gymnodraco > Gymnodraco acuticeps. The sequence continues at coordinate 1,554,419 of NW_022990368.1, forward strand.
TAATACTGACTTCTATCAGGATTTGGGAAACTTACAATGCTTACATAGACTTTAAACAAATCTTAATTATTGGATAGTTCTAAGTTTGTTTCTGTATTGTGTCCAGGCTTCTGGACTCGGTCCCAGTTACAGCCATCGGGTACTTCAAAGCGTCGGCGGAGAAGCTGATCGAGGAGAGAGGAGCCGTCGATGCGCTAGCTGCTGCTCTGGCTCACATTTCTGGAGCCACAAATCTAGAGCAGCGGTCACTGCTAAACTCTGATGCTGTAAGTTTGGTTTTCTTCTCACCTTAAACAACCTACACATCTAAAGATTTACCATGAAGTAAGGTAACAAATCTAGACCTGTTAACTGTATGACAGCAGCTAGGGCTGCACGATATTGGAAAAAACTGACATTACGATTTTGTTTCCCCGTGCGATATATATATTGCGATATGAAAACATACAGGAATTGAAGAAAAATACGTTTTTTTTCCCGCAAACCATCCTTTCTTGAACTTTAATGCTATACAATTGTTTTTTGTTTTTTTTTACTATATTTAACCGGATGAAGGATTTTAGTCACGGACGTCTGGATCTTAAGTTTTAAGAGCAACAAGCTGAGCTAGCTCGGTTAGCAGCGCCGAACCGCCCTGGAGAAACACATGAAACTACTTTATTCAGTGTTTTTACCTTTAATCACCGTCCGTTTGCTTTGGAGATTTGATTGTGATTGTGGTTTGCTGTGCATGCAGAGCCTGCATGTCACTCACTCAAGTACCCCTGACATGAGAGCCGCGCAAGTTTTCCTTTTGTAGCAAGTAGCAAAATAATTGTAACATGACGTGTTTGAGTTAATTTGCCTACTTAATATCGCAAGTCCTAAAAAATAAAAAATACAGATTAAAAGAATCTCACGTGATGTGAGTATTGCGGATGCGCATATCGCGATTATCGTGCAGCCCTAACAGCAGCCACTGCTCGCATTGAAAACATTGCCAGACAACGCATATTTTTAAAGGATTGACGTGTAAACTGAAAGTACTGCAGCATCTCTACCCTGCACAGGATTTCCTAAAACAGCAGGATGATTCAGACTGCAGCAGCGCTTTCACACTCCCATTACATGTTATTCCAGACTTAAAAATGTTGAGCTTGTCCTCAACTTAGAATCTGTCATGAATTATTTATGCTTTCTAAGTGCTGTCTAACCCCAATTCAATCAGGAGAGACGTTGATGTATGGAATACATGTTTATTACTGGGACACGTAATATGAATGTAATAATGATTGTCAGAATTATAAAAATGGAATGGTGTTTGACGATTAGGCCCCAGTTTGCAGGATAATCATTCAGGAGGGGGAAGAACCACTCCGATGAAACCCCCCGGGGTCTAGACACTGGTGGTGGTGATAAGTAGGTGGGACCGGTCTGAAGGGAGAAGGTTTAACTTGGCTCTGTAGGAGACGGGAGGCGAAAGGGGTGGAGGAGGGTTGCGTATTGTCACCTGAAATGACAGCTGACAAGAGGGAAGAGCAGATTTTAAAGGGATTAGCGGGTGCAACGATAGGTTTGTAAGAATGGAGAGAGGAGCGATTGGTTAGCGATTGGTTAGCTGGGGAGTGACATGTAATATGAGTGAAGAGCTTGGTCTTCCTGATTGAACTTGCGTTGAGCTTTCATTTGTTGTTTTTTCAGGGTTTCGTCACTATGCAGATGGTGTGTTCTCAGGAGATGCATAATCTCGGTTACGCCTGGAAAAGCATCAAAGAACAGCTTGGGGAGAATTTCGAGCAACACGTACGAGGAATGACCTTCCTCAAAGGCAAATTGGTATGTAAACACACACATATGTGGCTCATATAAGAATTAAAGACTGTATTTGTTGCATACGTATTTTTTAATTCCGGATCACAATGTATGGAAGCTATTGAGAAATGTCAGATTTTCCGATGCTGCCTCTATATGAAGATAGAGGTTTGAAAAATCTCTGTACTAGCAAGAGTATGTTTTATGTGTCTTCAACATTTTATTCTCAGCATGTAAACAGAAAAATATATGTTATCAAAGAGTACATTTGTAATGCCTGTTGTTTGTCTTTTATTTTGTTTATTACAGGGAGTTTGTTTTGATATCCCAGCTGACAAAGTCAAGGAGATGCAGGTGAGAACAACTGTGAAAACTCCCCTGTTCAATATGTGCACTGGACTGTTTATAGTGTATTCTAGATTGAATTGGTAAAGACAAATAGTCCATGGGAAAATATGAATAATAGATATGCATCAAACTAGATGATTTAATGTAGCTCAATATTTAGCCGGTCAAATGTACATGCGTACTGCAAAGATTCATATGCTTTATTTCATATCCACTATAACTACAGTGGAGTTTTGGCAATAAACATTAAAGTCCCAGGCTCGTTAAACAACAAACAATAGATAAAGATATACAAAAAAAACTATAAATAAAGTATTGCAATAGACATAATGGCGCAAGTAAGTTGTAGGAATAAGACAAATATATACTCATAAAATAGTGTAGAATTACATACTATACATTACAGTTAAAGGTGGGGTAGGTAAGTTTGAGAAACCGGCTCGAGATACACTTTTTGTTATATTCCATGGAATGCTCTTAACATCCCGATAGCAATGAATATCTTAAGTGCTTTGACAACAAATCCATAACAAAATATCATCTGTGGAAGCCGTGGCGCTGTAAAAAGCACGACCAATCATTTTAGCCGGCCCGGCTAAAGTAACTGGATGGCCTACCTGCCTGTCAGCCTTCCATCTGTGCACAAACTTATCTCATGCCCTCATTGGTCATGTGCGCATTCGTGTGTGTTGGAGGAGGGGCTCTGTGAGGAAGTGGCATATTTTTTCCGGCTGTGTATTTTCAAATTCTAGTGCACTCGAGCTGGTTTCTTCAAAATTACCTACCCCACCTTTAATATTGTTATATAAATAAGGACATATGTGGAATGAACAGAAGAACAGTGTATTATAAATATATGGAAGTTGTGGCGCTTCAGAGTTTAGCTCAATTGTATTGTATAAAAAAGGTTAAAAATGTAATTAGTTCATCGGAATTATTGACAGTGTTTCTTGCTGAAGTTGACTAACATCCTGCTTTTTACTTTACCTTGTATCAGGATGGCTGGAAAGATGGTCGTCGTTGGCAACTGACTATAGCCATGGAGCTCCCAGATTTGGAGGAGAAGCAGATGAATAACCGTGGTGATAGAGGGTACGGCGGCGGTAACCGAGGAGGAGGAGGCTTTAGAGGCGGAAGGGGGCGGGGCTTCGGGGGAGGCGGCGGCCGAGGCGGTGGCTTCAGGAGCGGCGGCGGTGGGGGCTTTAGCAGCGCCAGAGGAACACACAAACGTGACTTCAGTGAAGCTTTTGATTATTGAAAAGCCAACCTGCGGACTGATAAGACTGACTGTCACTCACATGGGCTGGCAGGGGTTTTTATTGGCTGTCAGTGAGGGGATCAATGACTCCATCACTACACGAGCTGAATTGTAAGCTCTCAAATATTCACAACTCTCATAATACAGTACATTAAATTACCAATTTCCCCTAAAGTCAACGTTGCACATTTTCCTATGTCTATGTAGCCATTTCTTTCTGGTTTAAAATCAGACTTTTTGGATACAGTATATTGACAGCAGAAAATCCTTTGCAGATCAATTACATGAGACATAGGAGATATACGAGTATATTTAAAGGTTGCAAATAAGCTCCATGCACAGTGCTTCTTTAGATGACACCTGCTGTAGGTCATGACATTTGTGACATTTTTACTTGATGATGTATCGGATAATTCACATGATATGTCTTGAATGTCATAGATTGAATCATTACCTAATCCACCTATAGTAAAAGTGTGACTTTTTGTACTGGGTGTTTGGGTAACGGTGGCAGCAATCAGATTTAAGCCTTTGTCCAAAATATAAGGCACCTTATTATGACCTAAGAACGTGTATTCTTGTGATTCTTGTCACATGACTACACTAAATCGCTCTGTTAATGTCATGAAGGTGTAGTCCTGCACCCTCAGAGTAAAGTGACAAAATGGGTGTCAACCTTTACAGTTGTACTCGGTGTTGGATTGCTGCCTTACCCTCGGCTGAAACCTCTTTCCCAAAAGAGGTGTTGGATGATTGTTTTGCAATTGCCTCTATTTAATAACTGTGTCTACGGCTTCCATTCATTTGAATGAAAATATATTCATTAAAAAAAGGTCAACTCAGGTTGTGTTTATTCTTTGAAATGGGTCTGAAATATGCTTATACATATGCATGAATGTTTAAAGTATCAATTTCAATGTGAACGTCTTGTGTGAGCATAATACTTAAAGAAGATGCAATTATTAGTGCATGCATAATTAATTACTATCAATTTATTGATAAGCAGTTAAAACTGCCACAAGAGTACACAACACCAAGGGGAAACTAAGAACTGCTTCCTAATATGATTTTCTAACCCTTTACCCCATAGAAGTGAGTTAAATAATTACATTTGTCTCAACAGTTAAAACTAATCTTTTTTTATCTAGTCAAAGACATTAAAAATCATGTTAATTGGATAAGATGAATATCCGCCACAAATTTTAAATGCATTTATTGCTAACATGTTTTACAACACATTCATTTCAATCAATTCAGAAGCTTTCAATGGACCTATCGCTAAACCACGCCCCAAATAGAATTTGTCCAATCATATCACAGCAAAAATCCCTCCTGGCAGAAAACTCGGACATCACCAGAAAAGCCGTTTGTGGGGCGCATCAAACCAAAACCAGACGTCTGTGATCGAAACCACTGTGAAGAGTTCAGTTTCTATGTTTATTATCTAGCTAATATCTGATGGTGAAACGCTGTGCGTGGGGTACCTGTAATTCGGACACCAGGTACCCTGAAAGACTGGATGGAGGAGTATATTTCGTACCTTTTCCGAAGCCCAAAACAAAACTCGACAAATGAAAGCGGTGGATTATGCTGTGTCGTCGACCACATACACAACTGAATGTGAAGACAATAGGCTTGTTTGAGACAAGCAAGACCTGCGCAGACCTGCGCAGTTGCGATCAACGTCTTGCTAGTGCGTTGCATGATGGTTAGTCATTTTGTCCGACTTGCTCTGGAGGCCCGCCCACATGAGACTTTGAAATTTCGCGGGACAAAGACGCCCGCAGCCTTGAGAGCGAGGCGAGGCGAGTTGGCGCAGTTGCTCTCCACGGGCTGCGGAAGCGAAATGCTTGATGGGAAACGTCTCGCTGGTATCTCGAGCTGAGCGCTCATTGGTGGTTTTTACCACGTGCTGCTGATGAAACTCTCCAATTGGCTGGCAAAAGTTTGTTGTTGTTTTGTGTCAGTTTTACGTCGCCACATCCATTCCCATTTTTCATCATTGTTCCACAATGTTTGTCATCATGAAATTAATATCTATATATTTTATACTATACTTGCACTGCTTACCGTTTTCATACTTTATATATCTTAGCATATTCATACACACTGTTCATGCTGCTCACAGGCTGATATCTAGTGTATTCATACCCCTCACTGTTTATTCATCATTCAATTCATTTTTATTCTGTAGGTTGTGTACATTACTTTTCACGTTACTGCTTGTTGCACCTGGTTAGAAGCTAAACTGCATTTCGTTGTCTCAGTACCTGTAATATGTGCAATAACAATAAAGTTGAATCTAATCTTGAGCAGGAACAAATGCATTTACTTAGTACATATCTGACATTAACGAATATACACATTTGTGCATTCTTTATAAATGCAAACTTGTCAAGACCACTGACGGAAGTAGTTTTGAAAAGTAATAAGTGGTTCTGTCTTTTACATGTATTCAACCCCCCTTGTACTGATTTGTTTCAAAATGAACTGACACTTGAGTCATTCATTTGTAGTGATATAATAATTGTGGGATTTCTATTGCATCCACTTCATCTGCAACGGAAAACGCCAACGCAATTTCCGCCATTGCAAACCCAGCCAGTCAAGCCGACTCCGACTCCGAGCTGTCCGACTTAAGACGAGCTTTTTGACCCTCCCCCGGCTGCGATCGGCTACTCTCGTCTACTTTCGAGGCGAGCCGCAATGTGTCTCAAACAAGCCTAATTACCAAGGACACTTATGTTTGCTCAAAGGTAAGGTCAATTCATAAATACATCATATTTGACGGCATATATTAGAAACGTAGATCAAACTATTAGTTTGCTAACGATTGACTTTGACTGCCAACTAGCTAGCGTATATCCAGCCCAGCTAGCTAACGTTAGCTGCCAACTTGTTAGCCAGCTAACTAGCTACAGTGTTATCAACATCAACGTTTGCTATCTGACTTTTCGTCCTCGCTAGTTAGCTGGTGTTTTTAGCTAACTTTTGCTAACTGTCTTTTCACCTCAAAGCACTTCAGAGATGGGAAGCCAACTCTGGAATATCCAGATCCCATCCGGGCTCTCGTGTGTGCTGCTCCGAAAAGACACAGACCCTCACCCAAAAAAAGGTAACGTTACAGTCAGCCAGGTGCATAACAGTGAAAATGATGACCAACAAGGACAGTTATAGTTATAGATTTAATGTAGTGACCACCACTGCTAACATTCAACATCATATTATAATTTCAATGGTTACACAACAGTCACCACTACACACGACAGGCAACAAGATTAGATATTTGATATAAAGAAATACATGGCTACCTTTTTACTCTTGCTTTTAACTGTTAACTTTCATCTGCTGTTGCTTTTATTAGCTCTTTCTTCTATTTTAATGTTATTTTTAACTTGAACTCCCCCCGCGGCCATTGTCAAGAGTCATTCACGGTCGGCTTTGTTTGTCCGAGTTTTCAAAGGGGGCGTGGCTTAGCGATAGGTCTATTGAGTTTAACATAAACATTTGCTGTAAAATTCAATCCCTCTAAAGTGCATCTTTCCAATTGGTTTACATACAGTATAAACACTATATATATATATACTATTCTGACTATTAAAAGGGAAACACAAAGCTATAAATTACACTAGAAACAATTCAGGGTATAAAATATGAGTATTTCTTGCAATATATTATGTGCAAATAACACATACAAAATCCTAAATCATAAATGATTTTGATACAGGCATGCAAGAAAAAAAAAAAGAATATTCATCAAACTTCACAAATTTAGTTTAAGGATATTCAATTAGTCGATGTTTTCCACCACACTTGAATGCAATAAATAAACAAATCTAAACAAGAAAATACCATGAAATGAAGCACATGATCAATGAAAACACTCCAACCTAATATCACATTTTGTAAAACCTTAACTCACATATTTCCTCATTTTAACATGTCAAAAAAAAAATTACGTTAGATTTGTTACAATCGTTTTCCCTTGTGCCAGTCAAGACTTACTGCTGAATGCAAGATGATTTCCTGTTCACTCTGTTTAGTTTTTAATATGTACTGCATTTGAAATGTTGTCTGGTTGCTGGGTTTCACTGGTGACAGTTGGTTGTCATGGACTACAGATCATCAACAGTAAAGGTGAGTCCCGTGGCGGAATGGTTCTCCAGAGTCATGCAATATTCATCCTCGGTAAGCTCCTAGGTGACAAGAAGTCAGACAAAAACATAAACCTCATATTTTTCGTATTCATAGTCTATATTGTTTACAGCAGGACAAGTCTGGATTAAAATGTTTGGACATTTGACCAAGATTGTTGCATATTGCTTTTGTTCTAATCAGCACAACTTTTTGAGTTATATATTTGGCGAGTCAAAACCTTTTGAAATGCAGATTTGTCAGCAGATGATGTGAGCTTTTTTTTTGTTGTTAATGAAAATGACTACAGACAGCTGCAATTTATGCTGTTTAAGATTTAAGATATACTCATATTTTAAGGTAAATTATTAAAGTGGAAGCTAATCAGAGAAATGAAGCTTAGCGCAAATTCAAGAAGGAAGACCATACCCACTGGTGTTACACGTCACTGCAAGCTCTTCTCCCATTAAGTAATCAGGGGCGGTACTCCCCAGCTAGTCAATCATCGCACCTGCTAACCCTTTAAATCTGCTCTTCCCTCTCTGTCAGTTGTCATTTCAGGTGTCAACGCACAACCCGCCTCCACCCCTTCGCCTCCTGTCTCCTAATTCAGGGCCAAGCTAATCCTTCTTCCTCCAGACCAGACCGAACCATTATCACCACCACCAGTGTCTAGACCCGGGGGGTTCATCGGAGCGGTTTTCCCCTCCTGAATGATATCCTACAAACCGGGGCCTAATCTCCAAACATCAGTTGATTCTTTGTTGTAATCTGTCAATCATAATTTTCTATACCACGTGTCCGGTAATAAACATGTATTTCATGTCTCTCATGATTGAAATATGGTTATGTGTTCATGGGTTTAACCTGGACTGCGTTGATAGGAGTGAATCTTGAAAAGATTTAGAAATGTGAGTATGTAGACTGTTGCAATTGGCCTTTAAAACCAGAACAACAAAAAAGACCAACAAGGAACCAGCACATTTTACTAAATGTGCACAGGGGCCCCTTGTCTCATAATCCACCCATGTTTAGAGGGGACCCCGTAGATTGGAGACTACTGGACCAAAATACAGAATTTAAAAGTATTTAAAACTCTCACTGGTATTACATAAGTAATGTATCAATGTTTTATAAATCTCATACTTTCAGTATCATTCTCAACTGTCAGATTCTGATGGAATATTTTCAGTTTTCCATGAATTTCTCAATCAATCGCTTTTTCCCTGTTAAATTATACAACCTTGTCCTTACCTCCCCGAGGTAATTTTACAGGAAATCTCCAAACCAATTTTAAAACCCCTCTCTCACAGGTTTGTGTTTATGTACAAGGTATTCTTTTAACTTTCTTTTTAGATTATTGTTTAATATTTTATATTATGTTATATTGTTTTATTTTACCTATTGCACTTTTCCTCGTATTAAGGATAATAAATTAATTGAAACAGCGCCCACTGGATTGCAACGTATGGTGATCAGTACTTACTCACCAATTGAGCTTGCGTGGTGACAGGTCAGGTGGTATTGCACTCTTGTAGAAGTGGTCGTGCTTACGTAAAGTCACGCAGGTGAAGTTGACATCCCTTGATTAGTAATTTAACGCCTCGAGAAACCCATATGGAGCCGTTACTGTTCAGCACTTCAACAGGTTTAAAACTGAGAAGGGAGGCCTCATAAATAAAAGTTACCTAGGTAGCTAGTTACAATGAAACAAACCGGATAGTAAACAGTGTTTACTAAACAGTGTTTAACACCAGGAAAACACCTTTTCCTGCGGCGCTAATAGCGAGACTAGCTATTTAAGCTAGCTCAACAAAAGTTAGTTGGAAATCAATCGGTCTTAAATTGAACGGCTTAAAATAAACGGTTTTAATAAAACCGTGTCAACATTTTTTTGGAAACTGCCTGGACCTACGCCCGGGACAATTAAGGAGAACAACATTTATGAACATGACAGGGAAGACGTGGAGACTCAACATATATCAGTCAAGATTGTAAAAGTGGGAAATAGAGACTTTCTGGACCCTTTACCACCGTGGAGGACAGGACAACGACTTATTGTAACAGGTAGGCTACGTGAGTCAAACAGACCCCCTCTCTTCATACTTTAGTATAAGTAACAATGCAATAGCATAGAAATACTCTTTTACATACAAAACAGTATTCTCAAAATATTCTTTAAGTGCCAAACTTAAATGATCCCGTAGGTTACTCATTATGCAGAATGACCCATTTCAGAATGACATATTACACATGCATTAACATGATTGATACATTATTGTGTTCATCACTTGAATATTGTATCTGGTAGAGGTACATTTAATTACGGTATACCCTGTTGGCTAGCTTAACCCACATATAATAATATATCACCATTAAAAAAAAAAAAAAAAAAATGTTTTTAATGACCTGAATCTGCAAAGTAACTGGTACAATATTGGCCTCTGACATGTGGAGAAGTAGAAATACAAAGTAGCATAACATGGAAATAATTCAAGTAAAGTACAAGTAGCTCAAAATTGTACTTTAGTAGCCTACATTACTTGAGAAAATGTAATTTCCAGCACTGTTGTCTGATGGGTTGTCTGAATTGATCAGGCATCATGTCAGGGAGCTGAAGTTAGTTTGGGTTTGATTTGTGACTTATTTTACTTCAAACAGAAGTCTGGTGGTTGCTCATTGGATTTGTATCATCCTTTTTATTGTTAGGTTTTCCTTTTATAATAATGAATGACCTTTTAATAACTACCCTCCCAAAGAATACTGCATTTATTTCAAGGAGATAGCTGTTATGTGTTGGTCATGTGTGGAGTCACTTGTATTTTTATAGGAGATACACTACCATAATCTACCGGTTTATTAATTTTTGAAACGTTATCGCTGTAAACATCAGTATTCACTTAATTAGTCAAGACTGATCTACTTTGTTTGATTCAAAACGTGCGTATATCATATTTACTGTATTATTTTATCTGAAGCATCATTTAGCTGTCTTCGAATCATCTGCTTGCTTTATGTTATCCTTTATGTTTAAGTTATTTATAGTTTCCATTTTTTATCATGGTTTAATCTATCTGATTTCATTATGACAAGAGCATTGCTTTTCTTTCTTTATAAAGTTATGTTTAGGGTCTCAAGTGGAATTGTGCCTTTTTTATATAATGAATTCTATGTCGGTCTTTAACCTGACAATTCTAATTAAAGATCAAATTCCCATTTATTTGTACAGACTGTACATGTGTGTTGCTTACCGGGTCTTTGATCCCCTTCTGTTTGTAGTCTTTCTCTGAGCTGCGATAGGACACCACATGGATCAGAGTGTAGACTCTGCGAAGAGAGACACCAAGGTGAAACGAGTAGATCATATGGGAGTGTGAGGAAATGGATTTACAATACTTAAAATAACAACAGGAGATGTCTTAATAATTCTTTATAAGTTAGCAATGTATTTATCCAAATGTCCCTGTTTATGGTCGGGGTTATCCAGCCTATAAATACATTGGCATTTCTTTGCCACAGAATCAAAACTGCAGTATTTGAAAGTTGATGGATTTCTCCGCCTAACTTTCAAAGTCAGTCTGTTAGTAAGCTGTGAAGCTGTCAAATACAAGCCTGATATTACAGCTGCAAAACAATGACAACTGAATGTAAAGGGATTTCTGTGTTTCTGCTGCAAATACACAAGTCGATTCTTACCTGTGATATAACATGGCCACAAACTGGACAAAGAGAAGAACAGCAAAAGACAACAGGAACATCAAACTGAGCGGCTCCACCTGTCAACAGAACATGAGAGGAATGGCGATTACCTTTAGAAGCTGCAGCATTCAAAATATGCACACGTCCTACTTTAACTTTTTCTTTAACTGCAGCACATGCATATACAACTGTATCTGCGTGTCTGTCCAAACCTTGAGGATCTCTCCAGATGCAGTCCCGTTCGGAAGGTATTTAGGGATCTTGATGCTGATTACATCATTTCCAATGGCCTGTAGGAAGAAGGTAGCTACGACCCACAGCACGTTGATGATGAAATACAGGAAGACTGCCTGTTGAAGGGAAGGATCATTACAAAAGTTTTACTCCTAAGACTTTTTATCAAAAAGTAATTTAGTGCCATCAATTTAAAATGGCTAAGTTAGGTAGTAGTCGCCTTTTTGTAGTTTTGAAAAACTTGGAAATAAACTGTCTCTGCAGTGCATTAGCAGTACAGACATCATTCATGTATTACACACAAAAAAAGAGACACATTTGCATAAACATTGAATGACGTTAGCTGACCTTGTTGCGTAGTGACTTGAGTTCTCTGGTGACCTCATCCTTATGTGCTTGAGAATCATTAATAGGTGTCAAGTAGCGATCAATCAACTTGTTCCAGAAGTCCTGCTCACCCTAAACACACACAACACACAAATATTGTCAGGAATATATTTTCAAAAGTTGAAGTAAATGTGTAATTATTAATAAGTAAAGTATCCAAAAATGTACATCTTCCTGTGTTTGTCACCTTACCCTCTCTGTACTGTTGTAGCAGTACATTACCTATTTAGCTTATTTCTTGTACATCTGTAGAAAGCCAACAGTAACATTAACTACCTGTTCTCCAGCATTTTCCGCTCACATAGCCGGGGACGAACAGCGTCTTACCTCTTCAAGTTTCCGCACTTGCGGTGCAGTGAGGGTTTTCTTGATGGCAATGGCAACTTTCTTCTGCAATTTATCCATTCTACTGGTTTTAAGGATACGCCGAGCCTGGGAGATAGGGGAAGTAATTATCAATCAATACTTCTCTCCTTCTTTTTCTTTTACGATTTGTTTTCATAAAATAAAAAGCCTCTTAGATAGGTTATTACATGCTCTTCCAGTGCGTGTTGTAACTCCTCCATCTGGCTTTCTGACAGAATATCTTCAGGCCCCACTGTACCAAGCTGTTGATTGAGAGTATCTATTAACATAAGGACCAGCTCTTCACACACATCTTCTTCACTTATGTTAGGGAGCGCATATCTGAGGACAAATAAAGCACAAAACAATTAACTGTCATTTTACCTTTTTGATATTGTACAGTTTTAGCTGATATAGCAGTGTTACTTTGTTTTGAGACTGCCACAAGAAATACACAAACACATGTAATGAATAACATAAACGCACATATAGTGTTTTACAATGTATGCTTAACATGCAATTATCTTTGTAATGTTAATTATTTACCGTATTTGTTGTTGTAGATTTCTCTTCAGGTTGGCATATGTCAGTTTCTTCAAAAACTCTTCTTTTACCGGCAATACCCAGTCTACATACACACACACACACACACACACACACACACACACACACACACACACACACACACACACACACACACACACACACACACACACACACACACACACACACACACACACACACACACACACACACACACACACACACACACACACACACACACACACACACACACACACACACACACACACACACACACACACACACACACACACACACACGTTAATGTCAGTATTTGTATGCTATACAAACCTAATGAATTGAATGAATTACATTATGCAATTATCAGAAGAAATACACATTAAAGGGGCCTCTTACCTTTGATTGGGAGCTCCTCTGGTTCAGCATGCATTGCGTCATCGTCGTCCTCATCATCCTCTTTGTCGAATGCACTCTCTGTTAGGCTCCTTTTTTTTAAACTGTCATCACTGCACACAGCCACACACACATGTTGTTAATGTTTGGTAGAATGGATTACACAATTCAAGTGTATACATGCTTTAATCCTTCTAGAAGGACAGATTAGCCTAAATCTAAGCATGTAGAGGTGAGTTTTTGTGGATTGCGGTAGGGCTGATCAATATTTAGATATTGTGATACGAGACTATACAGATATAGTCTTTGATTTCGGATATCAACACTTATGTGTCTTCTGCTGGTTTAAAAGATGGCATTACATTAAAGGGATGTCATTTTCTAATTTCACCAAACCATTCTGCCTATTAATGCCCACAACATATTATCTATCTCATTTCACTGTGTAATCAGCCCTACAAATATGTTGCAACATCGATATAAAGATATTTGATCACAAATATTAAAATGATATTCTCCATATTGCCTATCCCTAAATACTGTGTTAATAATCGTCATTAACACAGTATCGAGCTTTGGTTTGGCCTATATTTAGTAAAAAGCTTATTTCCTAGGTGGCAGTACAGGTTTCCATGAGATCGACTGAAACCAAGTTGTGACCAAGTATATTTTTTTATAAGAAGAGAGGAAGGAGAAATGAATACCTGCTGTAGGAAGCAGCGTCGTTCAGCTTCACCGCCTTGTTGGGCTTTTCAGCTCCTTCTTCGGTTGTGATGGAGATGAGTTCCACCTGAGCCTCAGCCGTGTCAGCGGCCTGTTGAGCCATTGCGTCCTGGCTGGTGATGGGAAGAGGAGAGCCTTGCTCTGCAGTCTGGCCTGTGACCTGACGAAGCATCAGATTCTCTGTTTCCTGTGATACCTGTAAAGCAACAAGAACAAATGAAGTCATATATTCATTTGATGGAAGGCTTGTCAGTATCTGTTAAGCAAAAAAAGTACCTGTATCTTCATGTCCCAACAGCAGAGTCTGCAGTTTCTGTCACACAGCATGTTATGGTTCTTCTTCACTTCTCCTTCTCCCCTGAAAGAAAGACACAATGAAAAGTTAGAAATAACATACACTCAGTAACATGTGAACACAAGTATAACACAAGTGGTTATTGGGAATGCAGATTGGCATTACTAAAACTAATGACTTCCCTTCTGCTTCCATTTATCTGTCAGATAAGTCATCAATAAGCTAAAAAGTAGAATTCTAATGTACGTTATCACATATGGGTCTATACGTCTAATTGTGACTTTGACAGTGACAACTTGTATTTCTTTTTTTGTCTTATATTTCTTTGTACGTCTTTATTATGTTAAATATCCCATACAAATAGTGTTGATTGATTTTAATGTTATGTATCACTTTGACTACATTGGTGTTAACTCTTTGGAGTGTTGTTGCATGTTGAGCAGAGACCAAATTCACAATATTTAGTAGGGATGCTCCGATCGCCAATTTTGGGGCCGATCGCCAGAATCAGTATCGGCCGATACCGATCGCCGATCCGATCGAGTGGGTGGACACCTTAAAATACTGCCGGACCGGTGAAGCCATTTTTGAGGAGCTTGCTTTTGCTTTTGCTTGCACAGAGAAAAGTGTCATGTATTTTACTTCATAATTTTTAGGGCTGTCAAGTTAACGCGTGTTGAGAGTTTTTCATAATATGTTTAATACTTAAAAACGAAAGTTAGTTATAATCAAATATAATCAATTATATTCTTGTATAACCCACAATGAAAATGCTTCATATTTTAGGTTTTCTATAGTTACAGTATAAACAAAACAAAGTGGTTTGTTTAGGTTGAATTTTCTTCCTCTCCTCTGGCAGCAGACCACAGGAAGGGGGGGCTTCACACTAAGGGGAGAAACATTAGAGGCCAAAGAGAGTTCATGTCCTTTTTACCTCATATGAAAGGGTGTCTTATCCCATAACAGCTATGGAACATGTTGAGGCATGTTCAGCCTTGTACATTATAGGACATGCGCAGTTCTTCACAAATGGGTGAAGAGGAGGAGTTTGTTTTTTGGGTTTAGGATCCAGTTTTTTTAGCATAAAGAGACTGGTTTTTTGAGAGAGCGCGAGAGAGGGGGGGAGACCCCTGGTAGACTCTCTCCGGGTAGGCTGTGTGCTTCAGAGCTGGGTTAATAGCTCTCGGTAATGTCCTTCCAGACGGGGTAAATATCTCTCGAATTTATTGGTTGTTGGCTGAGTGGAATGATTTGATGAGAGATGTGTGTATGAACCTTTATAAATACCGCAACCTGTGGGGAAATCTTGTCCCCCGAATTTTGCGGACAGGTATGGGTTTTTGAGTGTTAATCCGCCATCTGTGTCGGAAAAAGTGTATGAACCGTATAAATACCGCGACCTGTGGGGAAATCTTGTCCCCCGAATTTTGCGGACAGGTATGGGTTTTTGAGTGTTAATCCGCCGTCTGTGTCGGAAAAAACGGTATGAAACTGATGAGAATTGAGTTGGTGAAATGAAAAAGTTGAATGCGCTTTTTATTGTCACCGGTCTTTTTACGAGGAAATACCTCTAAATTCTATCGGGAGAATTTTAAAATGTCACAACTGAAATGGGCAGTTGGAATTAAAACATTTTGGTAATAAATGTAAGACTGTGAATTAAAGTTTCATTTGAACATGATCACAGCACGGTTTGTTGTTAGTATGATTATAATGTTGTGAGAGAGAAGGTAAAAACCCTGTATTAGTTTGGACCTATTTTTCTTCAAATAAACTGAATCCCACCTGTTGGATTGGGATCCTTTAAAAGACACCTGTGCCCTCCTCTCCTGCGTCAAAGGTAAGATTGCACCCTGCCACACACACTTAGGTAGGAGCACACTCCATTTACTGATATCAAAATCCTTCAGGATCGCTTAAACAGATTAAAAAGAGTTGTCTGAATTGAAACAGCAGTTAATTGAACCTGGTTCTTCGGGGGGGGTTAGGAAGAGGTGAGATCTTGCTGACGTTGGTGGACCTGAGCCAAGCAGCAAACTTACATAGACTCAATAATCTTCGGAAAGGTCAATTAGGAGGTCAGAGTAATTTACCGGAATAAATTATCAGGACCTCTCAAAACTCTAAACATGGCGCCCAACGTGGGGCTCTGTGAAAAGTAATATTTTTACAGAGTCAAAATACAAGAACCAAAACGACCTAGTGAAAAAAGTCGAGGAATACAAATCAGCGAAATACAGGCTGAAAGTCTTGTTAAAATACCTACCCCAAATCCTAGAATATATATAATTAAACCTGAAAGTGTAGTAATTTAAGTTAATACTATTGCACCGGACTGAGGGTTATATTATATCGGATATAGCTGTCTGATTAAAGAAGCTAAAGAAGGTTCATTTTCCCCTAGTCAAATTGAGAAGCCTGTGGTCCCTTTAACACAGGTTTAGGTGGCTAAAGTGAAGTCAGCCGTAGGAGCACTGCTCAGTACTTGTCCAATTACTTTGAAACTTATAGGTAGGACTTGACCAAGAGCTGCGGTTTGAACTTTTGCGTTAAAACATAACGTGGGGAAGAGTTAATGGGAGATTTAATAAAGATAAACATAGGTCTAAAGGTACCTATGCTGTTTAAAAAATTCGAAGCTCGGTAAATACAACTCTTAGCTGAGGTACCCGCATGTACTAACTGAATCCAGAAAGAGAACTTAGAACCAAGTGACGGTATAGTCGGACTGTACACCCGTCGAGAGTAAAGCCTAGGAACTTGCATGTGTATAAAAGAGTGAACTTGAACCCTTTAATACATTTGTGTTGTTTTTTAAAACAAACAAACAAAAATAAATGGCGGACGAGGTTAGAACGCAGTTTTTAATGACTCGGAGCCAACCACACAGGGGGGATACACAGAAGCAAAATCCGGAGCTTCTGCCCGCCCTGGTCAGCTTAGCCCAGACCCACGGGCGTACCGCGACCAACATACTTTCCTGTCAGACTACCGTTTGACAGAGAGCAACAAGCAGGTGGTATAATGTTTGAGACCCTATCTCCACCATACAGGGATAAAAGCTCAAAAATTGCCATTTTGGAGTATCCCATCTACTACTCCTAAAAAAAAAAAAAAACATTGTTAGACATGATATTCAGGAAAAAGGAATGTTGGAAATAATAATGTCAAATATTGAAAATCCTAAAACTGGATCAACAAACCATGTTAATAAATCCTGCTAATAGGAAGCTAAAACATGCAGGAGAAATAGCAGTAGCTCTGGAAAAGAGAATAGGTCCTAGCATGCAAGCACAGAGTGATAATATGATAAGGACTATTAAACTGTCAGAAGGCAATGTGGTGATCAGATGACCCACAAATACCGGTTGTTTTGAATGTACTTTTAAGAAAAAAACCTATGTGGGAACTATCAGCAGATATCAAGCCCCTAAAAAATATCTTCAAAACTAATATGAGAAAGTTTTTGCGAAGCTAAAGCTCAAATAGTTTACCAAAATCAACTAAACTATTTACTTTTGACCCCTTTTTGGGAATGGGATTTTCCGTTACACAACGGAAAACTCAATTCAAGCCTTAAAGAACGCTTTAAGGACAAGTCAATGAGAGTTAAATGTGGTGCTGTTTTGCTCATAAATGGAGCTTGCACTTTTGGAAAAAAGGTCTCCTCTTTTCTCTGCTCCCGAGGTGCTGCAGAAACACGCAGCACACAGGGTCAAAGACAGGCGTGACCTCTGGAGGGGAAGAACATTTGAGCAGACCACGAAAGACCATTAAAAGTTTTATGGCCCCAGCACAAGGGAAATAGTGTTCCTCTCACCAATGAATAAATCAACTCTTAACCAAGTCGGATCTAAAATAGACATAGCTCCAGTTGTTAAGAAAAAGAGGGAGATTCAAAAAATTATCTTAACACCAGAACAATAATATCAATATCAAAAACCAAAAGAGTATGTTGAGACCCATTCTCAGAAACTAACAATGTGGAGATAAGGAACCAGGGTGATAGAAAATCTGTGTTATTCATGTCCATGACTTGATCAGGAACAGAGGAAGAATTATCTCCTGAAGAGAAGCATCTTGCACTTGCATTAAAAATGTATCCAGCCCTGAGGGAAATGTCTCAAGGTACCAAAATGTGCATATACACTCTTTATTTTTCAATATCTGAAGCTACTAAACAAACTGTTCAGGGAGAGAAAACAATGATGAGTAGATGAAGAAAATGGAAGATGATAATGTCTGATCCAGATGTGGGGTGCAGAGGACCTCAGGAAGTAAGCCAAAAAGGGAAACATTGAAACCCTTACAGAAAACCGCTACTCCACAGATAACACTGTTTACAGATGGGAGTATGCGAAAAGGTGACCAAGCAGCCACTTGGGCCTTTATAATGAAAACTAATTCAGGTGAAGTACTTTGCAAGCAAAAGGGTGCAATACCAGGTACAGCCTGCTGAGGAAAAGGCCATTTGTTGAGGGACTTCCTTTTGCTAAAAAAGGAAAAATAGCACACATCCGTATTGTTACTGATAGTGATTATTATTAAAAAGCGGGTAAAGAAGAGCTTAATAATTGGAAACAAAGGCAGTTCAAAAATGTGAAAGGTGAAACGCTGACACATGCCCATCTATTGAGGGTCTTATTGCAGAGTTAAAGGCAGGCATGTAGAATGGAATCATGTCCGTAGCCATACAGATAAGATCAAATTGACTATCAGGGTAATAGAGAAGTTTTACCTTGCTTAAAGCACGGGACAAGTTAACCACCTGACTGCCATATTCCCTAGAATATGGAAAAAGGGTGGAAGCATTCACGTACCACCTGAAGAAGCTCCTTAGGTTGTGTGTGAATTACACAGCAGTTTAGGCCATGTGGGCCTATTTCAGATGAGAAAATATTGTCTCCACAATAAAATCCTCTTACCAACACTGCGATTGCACCTACAACACACATGATCAACATGTCTTCAATGTGTAGAGGTGGATGGGTTTAAGAAAGTTCATCCTGAGCATCTTAAAATAATAGAGGAAGAACCACTAACCATTTTTAGTGCTGACATAGCAGGTCTTTTTCTGACCCGCACTCCCAGTGGAAATAAGTATTTCCTTGTGACCTTTGATAAATGGAGGGAGTCATAAACATGTTTATCCTCTGACCAGAGCAACTGGAACACAGTGTCTGCTGAAATGGCGGAACATATAGGTGTTTTTCCTAAAAAACTGAGAAAATAGGAATGGATAATGTCACTCACTTTAAAAATGAGAAAGTTTTGTCACCCTTGCAGGATAAAGGTATCACACCTATCTGGTCTTTACCATAGAAGTATCAGGCGTTAGAGCAGCCAAAGAGTGGAGTATAACAAAAAAAAACTGTAAAACAAATTGGGACATTCCAATCAATTTGACCAGGCTGAATATATTCCTATAAGTATGGAAAAGCTACCTAGGGCAAAGGTCAGGTCATATCTAACTATCACACCTTTTCCGTTTAAATTCAGAAATCGTGTATGGGTGACCAGAAAGGGGCAAAGTCCAGAGAAGGGTTAGCTTAAAACTAAATCAGAAGGTTTGGATACAGTGAAGTCAATTTCTGGAAAAGTAGTTTCACCCCAGAGGAGGGGACCGGTTCACCCAAGCCAACTGAGTTTAGAATCCAGATAGGAATATGACTGCGGCCTACCCATCCACTATTGATGCTATCAGTCTCACATCACATGACATGTTTTGCACACACACGTGGCAGTTAATGTGTTTTCTTCCACAGGAGAGGATGGCTTTTTGTGGGATTTTCCCGCAATAAGTTAGAATTTGTCTTGGTAAAATTCTGTGCCAAGGGATATTTTATAGAGCAAAAGAGGGAATTTAAATCTGAGTAACAAGCAATAGCTCCAATGCAAAGGATTTAGCAGTAGAACTGTTAGAATCTATAGTGAATTATGCAAAGAAAGATGGCAAGACGAAACTCTGTCTATTTAGCATATGGATCATTAGAGCTTGAATGGAGAATACCTCAGTATCAAAGAGGAAATGGAAAATAACCTTTATATTATTTTTCTCATTGTTTTTTAACTTTACACTATTAGTTTTCTTTTCAGTTATTTTTAATTGATATACGCTTACACCCTAAAAAGAGTATTCATTTAAATTAGATTTTTTTGAGCACATCTCTCCTTCTTTTTTGCTGGTTCTCACACAGCATGGAGGTGTAGGGCTGTCAGGTCGTTAAACTGATAAGAGTAAATTATAGCCCAGTGCTTTCTGCCATTAGAGGCCAACTGAGTAAGAGGAGAAACAATCACCTTGCTGTGTATAGAAATTACAGAGCAATATGGAATACACGACCCTCTTGAGAAAACCCTTGGGGAAGTTTTTATTTTAACTGAAACAACTTTTTATGGATCAGAGAAATGATTTAAACTTGATTTTAGCTATATTGTTGAGATTAATACCTCAGCAATCTACCAAGAGGATTTGAACCTGCCTAGCGGGGAAACTTCAGTCACAGTGCCTCAAGTGAAGCCAAGTAGGCTACTGGACCCAGGAAACCTGTGCAGAAGGACCGGAAGGGGCAAGCGGTGAAAAGGAGGAGACTCGTAAGAGAAAAAAGTGATCTGATTCAGAGGTCTCCCCGGGTGCCCAAGCCAAAAAGATGTCCTTGCTGTCAATAGACATTCCAGAGGAACATGGAGTACCAGACCCCTTGGAAGGATTCCTGGGGGAAATTGTTTCAATTGAAACAATTATTAATGGATCAGCGGCTGAGTCACCTATGACCCCGCCAGAGAAGGAGGATGATTCTTCCAGCTCTATGGGACAGGCTGCATCTCTACCCGCTGAGCCACTCAGATCGCAGTGGATTTCCCAGAAAAGGATGACGACTACCTGATAACTGCATGGTCAGATATCAGACGCCAGGTAGCAGCAACCCTACCTACCCCCTGCCACTGGTCCACTTCACCATCTCCAACCCGGTGACTTCGTGCTGGTCAAGGACTTCCGGAGAAAGAGCTGGAAATCCAACCGTTGGCAAGGTCCCTACCAGGTGCTCCTCATCACCCAGACAGCGGTCAAGGTCACCGAGAGAGCCACGTGGGTCCACGCCAGCCACTGCAAGGTCGTAGTCACAGGCCAGGAGAGACGGTAGAAACAGACGACAACAAGTGATGTGTCCTAGTCACCAACGAAAGACGACAACAAGTACCACCAGCACCACACTGGCACCACATACACCTAATCTCACACTGCACACACAGGATGTCATGAGCGAGTGCCAGCTAAGCTGTTTCATATGCCTCTGGTTCCTCGTTTGTGCTATCATTGTGTGGGGACTCATTGACCTTGTCACAAAGTCATGAGCGATTATTGACGAGGTCTAAAAAATCCATAACAACTGTCGACCGAGTTATCTGGTTTTCGTTTGGAGATGTCGTCCAGCGAAAAACTGCAACCCCTCCATGGTCAGGGTCAAGGATATACATCAGATAGCAACATGGATTTAGGAGTCTACAACAGATGGGCCCCTCGCCCAAGGACATTCCTGTACGGTACTATGTTTTCGGTGTTTTTTCACACCAGGTTCATCAAAAGGTCGTCCCTGATTACACATACTGAAGAACTTTCATGATATTGATGCGTGGAGTTTTACGGATGTAATATGTATGTGTTTTTACGATTTTATCTGTTGCCAGTTTGATAAACTTTGCGTTTGAAAAGAGGGTGTTGAGATCTTCATATGAAGTGAATACTTAAAACGAAAGTTAATTGAGATCATGGTATGAAGTGAATACTTAAAAAACGAAAGTTAATTATAAATCATACATGATCAATCATATTCTTGTATAAACCTATAATGAGAATGCTTCTTGACGGTTTTTGAATATGTATCTATGCTTACAATTTTTTCTGTTGCTATTTGAGAACTTTGCGTTTTGAAAAGAGGGTGTTGAGAGTTTTTCATAATATGTTTAATACTTAAAAACGAAAGTTAGTTATAATCAAATATAATCAATTATATTCTTGTATAACCCACAATGAAAATGCTTCATATTTTAGGTTTTCTATAGTTACAGTATAAACAAAACAAAGTGGTTTGTTTAGGTTGAATTTTCTTCCTCTCCTCTGGCAGCAGACCACAGGAAGGGGGGGGCTTCACACTAAGGGGAGAAACATTAGAGGCCAAAGAGAGTTCATGTCCTTTTACCTCATATGAAAGGGTGTCTTATCCCATAACAGCTATGGAACATGTTGAGGCATGTTCAGCCTTGTACATTATAGGACATGCGCAGTTCTTCACAAATGGGTGAAGAGGAGGAGTTTGTTTTTTGGGTTTAGGATCCAGTTTTTTTAGCATAAAGAGACTGGTTTTTTGAGAGAGCGCGAGAGAGGGGGGGAGACCCCTGGTAGACTCTCTCCGGGTAGGCTGTGTGCTTCAGAGCTGGGTTAATAGCTCTCGGTAATGTCCTTCCAGACGGGGTAAATATCTCTCGAATTTATTGGTTGTTGGCTGAGTGGAATGATTTGATGAGAGATGTGTGTATGAACCTTTATAAATACCGCGACCTGTGGGGAAATCTTGTCCCCCGAATTTTGCGGACAGGTATGGGTTTTTGAGTGTTAATCCGCCATCTGTGTCGGAAAAAGTGTATGAACCGTATAAATAC
This sequence comes from Gymnodraco acuticeps, assembly GCF_902827175.1. Taxonomy (NCBI): domain Eukaryota; kingdom Metazoa; phylum Chordata; class Actinopteri; order Perciformes; family Bathydraconidae; genus Gymnodraco; species Gymnodraco acuticeps. Next base: position 1,577,230 of record NW_022990368.1, read on the forward strand.
CGCGACCTGTGGGGAAATCTTGTCCCCCGAATTTTGCGGACAGGTATGGGTTTTTGAGTGTTAATCCGCCGTCTGTGTCGGAAAAAAACGGTATGAAACTGATGAGAATTGAGTTGGTGAAATGAAAAAGTTGAATGCGCTTTTTATTGTCACCGGTCTTTTTACGAGGAAATACCTCTAAATTCTATCGGGAGAATTTTAAAATGTCACAACTGAAATGGGGCAGTTGGAATTAAAACATTTTGGTAATAAATGTAAGACTGTGAATTAAAGTTTCATTTGAACATGATCACAGCACGGTTTGTTGTTAGTATGATTATAATGTTGTGAGAGAGAAGGTAAAAACCCTGTATTAGTTTGGACCTATTTTTCTTCAAATAAACTGAATCCCACCTGTTGGATTGGGATCCTTTAAAAGACACCTGTGCCCTCCTCTCCTGCGTCAAAGGTAAGATTGCACCCTGCCACACACACTTAGGTAGGAGCACACTCCATTTACTGATATCAAATCCTTCGGGATCGCTTAAACAGATTAAAAAGAGTTGTCTGAATTGAAACAGCAGTTAATTGAACCTGGTTCTTCGGGGGGGGGTTAGGAAGAGGTGAGATCTTGCTGACGTTGGTGGATCTGAGCCAAGCAGCAAACTTACATAGACTCAATAATCTTCGGAAAGGTCAATTAGGAGGTCAGAGTAATTTACCGGAATAAATTATCAGGACCTCTCAAAACTCTAAACACGCGTTAATAACGCGTTAACGCAAAGAAAAAAGTAACGCCACTAATTATTTTAACGCGATTAACGCATGTGTATTTTTATCCTCGGCCGCCCCGTAGTTTCAGAGCGCATCGAGTTTAAAATACCATCTACAAGCTGATGCTGACAGCCTGCAGCAGACCACACTTCCACACTCACCGGCAGGCACCGACTGGCTATTGGGAGGACCGGGAGGGTGTGTGTATGTGTGGCCCGAGCGAGCGAGAGAGAGACCTTACGTGCATTGTTGTTGTTAGCATCTGGTGCTAGCTAGCTGCGCTAACGGATATAAGGAGCGGTTTAAATGAAAACAGAGGAGCGACATTTTGCCACAACTGTGCCGAGCACTTGACTTTATGCAGGAAGCCAGACAGTGGGACATTGTACGAAAAGTCAGCACACTCAGCACGGATAGTGCGCGCAACATGATTGCAGCGTCCAGGCAGCTCCCGTTCGAGCATGCCTTGAGTTGCACATAGCTCCAACGATCCATCACACACACACACAACACACACACACACACACACACACACACACACACACACAACACACACACACACACACACCACACACACACCCACACACACACACACACACACACCACACACACACACACACACACACACACACACACACACACCACACACACACACACACACACACACACACACACACACACACACACACACACACACACACACACACACACACACACACACACACACACACACACACACACACACACACACACACACACACACACACCCAGTATTGTAGGAGAGAGGTTCCAGGTTTGAATTGAGGCGAATATTTGTAATGTTCAGAGGTTGTTGTGTTTAATATTCATGAGAATATTTGTCATTGTTCAAATGATAATAAACATTAGCATAAAGCATATTTGTCCACTCATATGTTGATAAGAGTATTAAAAACTTGAAAAATATTCCTCTAAGGTACATTTAGAACAGATAAAAAATGTGCGATTAATTTGCGATTAATCGCGATTAACTATTTTAATCGACTGACAGCCCTAATAATTTTACGTCATGCGATCGGCTCTCGCGATCTGCATTTTTAGAGAGCACCGATCGGCGGCCGATCGATCGGAGCATCCCTTTTATTTAGATAATATATAATAGTAACACAATTACCATTATTTTTGCTCATTGTACTGGTAGGACTGTTTTACTGCTTTTGCTCCTTCGAATGCTACGTTTACATTCCCGACAGTCATCTTTACTGTTACAACTATCACCATGACTGCGTAATCTAAAGTCAGGTGATCAACAAATGGATTGGCTTTAGATTAATGGATGATAAGGAATGAATTAGGACGTTTGCTGCTTCTCTTTGCTCAATACCCTAAACCAGGAATTAGTCATTAGAAGATCAATACATAATGTAAATGATTGTTTTCAGCAGAAAGTAGCACTACTCCTTGTAATAATGATCAGTGCGTTACTTGTTGGTTTCCCTTGTGCCCCAGGACACGTTGTTCATGTTAACCAGTGAGTAGATGGTCAGAAGGAGATATCCACTGGGGATGCAGATGAAATACATCAGACCGTAGATAATATTCCCTGAAAAAAGGAAAACAAATGTATAACATTACCGAACATCAGCTGTTAAACATACCTGAACAAATTAAACACAATACAACGCATATTTTAGTAATATAATATAATCATACCCCACTCCTCTGGGTGTAGTATAGCTGTCACTGCGTACATGAGTGTCATAGAAACCAAAAACAGACCAGTCGGGGTCAGGAAGGTGCCCTGAATCACCATGTCACCTACAAAGGGAATTTGATGTGTGTATTTGCATTTATAATAATAATAATAATAATAACTTAGATTTATATAGCGCCTTTCAGGGGACCCAAGGTTGCTTTACAGAAAAAACATTACAAGTTTAAAATATATTTTCAAAGGATAATTTAAAACAAAATGTTGCGCGCATTAAAATAAAATAAAATGTTTTTATTTTACTCACCGATTATAGAAAACAAGGATGCAGTCATGAGGAACGCATACAGCACACTCATGATGGCAGCGATGGTGATTTGGGTATTTGACTTGACTGTAAAGCAGATGATGACGTAGAACACTGGAGGAACGCTTGCGATGATGATGGAATTTGTACCGGCAAGTTGGAAGACAAATTGAAAAGCACCTAAGAGAGAAAGAGATACAGAGATCCAGGCTCTTTGAAGAAGTCATTAATACAGAAAGATGTATTAATGAAAGACCTTCAGGACAAAGTAGGTTTCCTAGACCTCACAGTGTATTATAAAGCCTGTTTTAATGAAGGCAAAGTCCTTGTGTGTTTTTATAAGAACTGAAGGCAGACTTCCAAGATGTTAGCCAACAATAAATGATAAGAATGATAAGGGAAATGGATGAAACAGTTAATCAAACACCCTGAAAACAAAAGGGCTTGAGTTATAAACCAGACCTACCTGCTATCATGAGAGTCACAGAGGCTGGACCAAGGATGGAGGAACCAACCGTGAACATCTGGTAGAAGATGTAAAGCCCGGAGATGGATGTGTTTCTTTTCGATGTCTCCTTACCGCTGCAATTTAAGTCACAACCACAGAAAAGTTAATATTATTGTAGTTTATATAGTGTCATAGTAAACAGCTGATTGAATATGTATAGTCCTGTAGATATCAATCTAAAACATCACATTGAACATTTTAATTCAGATGTTTTCTTAAATCAGTTCAGTGAGAAAGATGCCCCCTTAGTACTAACAATGTGCACTAACCTGTGCAGAAGGTCCAGTGTGTTGGCCAGTGTAGATGGTCCCCATCGTCTCCTCTGGTTATAAAACTCCTTGAACTCTTCTGGTGAGTTGGTGTAAGCATCTGATGCAGCATTGTATTCAACACGCCACCCTTGTTGCAGTAACAAAGTACACAGCCAACGATCCTCTCCTACAAACATAGCAACATGAGATACGTGAGAAATGGTACTGAAATGTTCAAGAATAAAGGTAAAGAGACATAAAAGGCACATTTAAAATAGTTAGTCCCAAAAACGGACCTTGGTCATATTGCACATATTCCGAAGCTCTCTTGGATGTTGTTGTGTATTTTTTCAATACATTGTCATCCATTATGGCCGATCCTCTGAACAGACTGAAACATCCTGGACTGCACAGCACGGAGCCGAACACGTGCTCTGCTGTCTTCTGCAGCCAGTGGCCCACTGCGTACTCAAACTTCTGGTACCACACCATGGGACCTGGGATGGCAAAGTGATAGAGATAGACATAGGACTTAGAGAAATGAAAGACAACACTTTCAAAACATTCCCAAATGCCTATTTCTTTAATGTTCTCTTTCATGTCATGTTGAGGGGTAAGGGGGCTGGAGTCCATCCCAGCATATGTTGGGTTTTTGATAGACATGAGCCTCACACTTAAACAGACATTTTTACCTCTCCTACGCATTCGAGAAACACCCAGAACCTTTGCTACGAACTTAAGCAGGACTTTTTAAACCTGTAACACCTATTGATTACTTGTCCAGATTCATATACACCTATTGTGTTGGGTGAATATTTAGCATATCTGCAGTTGGCTGAGTACAGTTATGGTTGTTTTTATTTGGCAATTTCGTCATTTTATTTTGCCTCCGAACAGCTTTGAGATGGTCTGCTCGTTGTAAGGGAACAAAGAAAACGTCAGTTTAACACAGCTTGGAGAGATAGGGGGCCTATTTTCACATCTAACTGTGAAGTAAGGGGTTATTTTGGAACAATTGTTGCAACAGAGTTTTTATTTTGTTGCCCATAAGTTTGAATATAGTTAGTTGTAAGATGATATAAGGCAAAGTGGCAAACACACCAGTAAGGTAGGGATAAAACAGATTTAACATAATGCAACCCATGACTTGATGTGAAGAGCCTTTAAGAGCTTGTTCAAGGTTTCTTTTGCAGTTTCAAATTCTGGGTAATAGATACTCCTCTATGCTTAATTGTCTAGAAAGGCTCCAGTAAAGGCTTTACATATCATGCACAGAGCAGGCAACTTTAAAGGTCACCTGTCATGCTATTTTTAGGCAATAGCATAGGTCTCAGATATATAAAAATATATAAAAAACATGTCTATGAAGTGTTTTGCTCAAAATACCAAACAGATCACCCATTCTAGCCATGCCTCATATCCCTCTATTTCACTTCCTGTTTCAAAAGTGCTGATTTGGGGTATAAAGCTTTTTTTTTTTAAAAAGGAAATTGATAGAAAAGGAGGGGGCTGAGCTCATATGGGACCCGGCAGCTACTGTCTAAACTAAATACTGCCGTGATGAAATGGCATATCATGGATTATCAAGGATTATTTCTGAAACAGTTTGGAGCTCAAAGGCTTTCTCTCTTGCCGGTTATTATACCACAAGGTGAGTTCCTTTTTATTTCCTGCTTCTTCACACACATGCTCTCTCCAGTACAGGTTAGCTCTGAGTGTTAGCGATGCTAATGTAAACACCGACCATATTACGTCCAAAACATTCGGGCATTGTTTCTGATAGCAACTTTCTGATAGTGCCGTGGGTCCATATTTCCGATATTACGTCATATCGGACGCAAATCTGGATCAGCTCCGTTGTAGCCTCGTTTTTAGAGATTTGGGTACGGAGGAAAAGAGAGAGGGTTTTATTTTCTGACACTGCGTGAGTTCCCAGACACACCGGCGGGGACACATATTTATGTATATAAAAGACATCAAAAAGTGCACTTTGCATGATAGGTCCCCTTTAAGTAAAATCAGTCTGAGTATTTAGGAACATTGAACTTTGTTTGATTGAACTTATTTACCTTCTGGTATAGAGACCACCAACCCACTGTATACAGAACTTACCCATTCCTGTAGGATGGATTCTTCCACATGCTGCACCTACATTGAGATACATCCTCATCCTGTAAGTGAAAATACGTTTTTTTTAGTTACTTTGTTTTAATTTAATGTTGCATATCCATTAATAACATGAAAAACAACTGCAGATTACTCTGTCACTGACCTGTCTACAAGCAGAATCACAGCTTTGGGTTGGAAGTCTGTGTCCCCGTCCAGAGCCAGGATGTAGGTGTTGTCATCTGAGATGAATTTCTCTTGAAGTCATTGTCATGCTGAGGCAGCAGAAAAATCTCTCCATTCATAGAGATCATACTGTCTCTGTGTGGGTTGTTCTGGCGCTGGACAAAACATGATATATTACATATTAGAATACTTTATACACATACACAAAGATAATAGCCTTTTTACACAAAGTTAGAAAAGTCTTACTGTGATCTTCTGAGGGTTCTTGACGATGTAGCCCTTCCAGCCGAGTAGATAGTACATATACATAATCTGAAAGTCACATACAGTGTGGATTGTGAAAGTCCCAAACACATTGGTGCAATTTAAAAAGTGTATATTGTCCAAGACAAACTTTAACTTGGATTACCTGGGGACCATCTTTTCTTGTTCCTGATTAGATCTTTGTCTTTTAGATGAATATAGAGCATGTTTCCTTCTGGCATAATAACATCAGCCTGCCACCGTAGGGGGTCTCAATGATCGACACATCATTGCTTCTTTGTTGGTAAACACCCTGAATGGATGGATGGATGGATTGTTGGTTATAAAGATAGATAGATAGGTGAACAGTGGATGGATGGATGGATAGATGGATGAATGGATGGATGGATACATGTAAAGATAGATGGATAGGTGAAAAGTTAGATGGATGGATAGATTGTTGGTTATAAAGATAGATATATAGGTGAACAGTTGGATGGATAGATAGCTAGATAGATAGATGGATGGATGGATGGATACATGTAAAGATAGATAGATAGGTGAAAAATTGGATGGATAGATAGATAGATAGATAGATGGATGGAGGATGGATGGATGGATGGATAGATAGATGGATGGATGGATGGATGGATGGATGGATAGATAGATGGATGGATGGATGGATGGATGGATACATGTAAAAATAGATAGATAGGTGAAAAGTTGGATGGATGGATAGATAGATGGTTGGATGGATGGATAGATGGATGGATGGATAGATAGATGGTTGGAGGGATGGATAGAGATGGATGATGTATAGATGGATGGATGGATGGTTTTATGGATACATGCCAAAGATAGACAGTGAATGGATAGGTAGTCTCACCTATACACCTCAATGACAACATGGATCAAGTCAGTGACATAAGAGTTAACCAGCCTCTTTTCGTCTCCTCTCATTCATGTAGGCATCGTCTACATAAATGTGACACTCAAGTCAAAACAATCGTTGTGTTCCTCATTTGGATCACCTCGATAGCGGTTCCAACCTGAAACCACAAAAAAACAACTGTAACAATACGAGTAAAAAGTTTACTCATCTAAGTACTTAAAGTATATTGAAGTTTACCATTTTAAAACATCATAAGTGTTTTTAAAGCCCTTGCATATTTTCTTTGATGCTGCTACACATAGGGGTCTGCAGTAACAGCGTCTCTTACCTGAACATGGAGGTGAGAATTTTCAGCATTTCATCATAGGTCTCGTGCCACATGGTGGCACAAAGATAGATCACGCATTTCTGCATGTCATCTTGACTGTAAAGGAGAACATAGGGAAAGGGAGAGGTTTTTCAGCAGAAGCTTTAAACAATTCACGATGTGACCATGAACGTCTCTCAGCAGCAGTCTAGGAAACAGTCTTTGATCTATTTTTTGCGCCTGGCGACTGTTAAGGACCCAAGGTGGCAGTTATTTCAGACAACATCCACATTTGCATGTACAGGTATTTTTATAATTCATGAAACTTTATATTTTGTTGTTGTTGATTCTAGATCATCAAATGTTTTCATCAAAACAATGTCTATGGGGAAACTGCAGAGGGAACTGTATTCTCAGATGCCTCTCACCTCTCTTGGCTCTTGGCCCGGGGCACCTTCATCTTGGTGTTGAGTAGCAGAGACAGGTCGATTGAAAGCAGATTCATAGAGGCGACGAACAAACAGCTGAGAGGTTCTCTCTATACGCTGGACCCTAAAACATGGTGAGAACATAGAGGCATATGTCTTTCTGCCTGATCTTAACATAAGAGGTCCCTGGGTGACATGACTAGTCAAATGTGCCATTGGTGTTTTGATTTTAAGTTTGACTCTATAGCTGTAGGCATTAGTTGAGCAGTTTGATTAAATAGATTTTTGAAACGTACTTATGATCTGTCCTTTTTAATTGGGTCTGTTCATCCAAATGACAAATCAAAGAAACTGGTATCTGCAGACAGATATTTGTAGTTTGTTTAGCCAGGTTTTGAGTCCACACCTTAATTTTGTTATGCTAATACAGTGGTGTGATTGTGGATTAGACTTGAGAAATTACGTTTTAAAAACTTTAACAGCAATAACTCTTTTCCAGTCACAGCGTCTCTAGACATTGCTGTGATTATAACATTTCTTTTTTATATTTCCAATCACAACTATGCTTTGGTTCATCAATATTTACAGGGGCATTGTTTCTGGGGAGAGATATTGCTGCTGACTATTTCAAATCACAAAATGTTCATGCTGTAAGCAACACAAAGAAAAGTTATATCTTACATTTTACAGGGTGCTGAATATCTCTTATTATATCATTTGGATGAACTGACCCTTTAAGGTGCTTATCGTTAATGGAGAACATGGAGGTGTGTGTGTGTGTGTGGGTGTGTGTGTGTGTGTGTGTGTGTGTGTGTGACTGTACCTTGATCTTCCATACATAGTAGGTGCATGTGACGAAGCCTGACCACATGCATACCCCCTCCAGTGCCAGCATTGAAAATGGCCATTGCAAGTAGTAGCTGTCAATCAAATAGTCCATAAACATGTTGGTAAACATTTACATTGACTGATTATATTTATACCTATACATCGATTGCTTTGCAAGGTCATTTTATCCTTACTATTTTAGAGCATTCATAAACCAAAGAGGCTGGATCATTTGTGATGAGCAAAGGTGCTAACACACAAAAAGGCATACACATTTTAAACCTGATACAAACACACACTTACCTGTTGAGTGAAGTTCGACAAATGCTCCTTGTGATTTCTAGTAAAACCACAGGGGTTGTGTTTTTATGGCTCAAGTAGACCAAGCTTTCACAAAATTCTGCAATAGAAACAAAGCGTTTTGTTTTGGTATATTTGTACTTATGTTACTCATTCTTATCACACAGGGCTTTCCTTCCTAAGTACAGAGACATGACTAACTTGTGGCCAAAGATCTTTTGAAATTCAGCCTTCATTTTGTGACATTTGGCCATACCACATCACGACTAAGGCAGGTGCAATGATTTTTCAGCTATCTGATGTACGGCTAAATTAAACTAACTTTGTTTCAATAATTATTCATATGTTTTAAATAATACGTTTACCTGTGATGCTCCCGTGCTTTGCCCCCGTTCAGTTGTTCGGCCTGAGTTAAGAAAAGTATCATTCCCAACAGAAGCACTGCGGGTCCCGTGCAACACACTGGCAGCGCAAAGCTCATCCTGACCGCATGGATCTTACAGGCCACCACACCGAACCAGTGGCAGGCCGCTGAGCAGAAGGCCTGAGAGAGCGGGCAAGAGGGACATTTATTTAGCCAACAACTAACTACACATTACTGTCAGCTGTACAATTATAATTTAGCAAGTTACTTATTGAGTTAAACCTAGTGTAATTATTAATAATCATGTTTTCTTGTAGTTGTTAAACGTTTTACACAGATTTTGAATATCTATAGAACAGTAATGAAATGTGTCTGATGAATACGTTTTAATTGGCTGCTTTAATCATGACAGATCGAGCTGTGAGCCATTCCAAACTAAAGCGTACCGATCATGCAATAAAACAACATAAAACAGGCTATTGCTTTGAGACACATTCAATTTGATACATCATGTTGCATGCTGGCAGTGGTCTGTATACATTTATCTCCTTTACTTCTATGAACATCTAAATCATGTGTTTTCCATTTGCTCAAAAGCACACTTTTGGCAGTGTAACTTTTCTTAAATGTTACTTGTGCGAGTTATTATAGATAATGCAGTGTAGCAGAGGAAGATACCCTTGACTCATGCAGTTTGTTTATAGTCCATGTATACCTTGTGCGTGTCTCTGTTTAATATGTATAGTCTCATTTCTACCTACCTGTAAGAATAACAACACTAGTCCTATTTGCAGTAATTCCAGTCCACATCCTGCAGATTAAAGTCCGACCAGGTGATGGATTTCTCAATTAGCACATGGTAGAACAGGTATACTCCTCCTGCAAACAGAACAGATGGTGTCACTGATGTAAAAAGACAATCTGATCTGAAGTTAAAATACAAACAGAAAAACCAATAAGATTGAAGTAAATATAGAATAATATGCTCTTCTATATAGAGCAGGGTGTCCGTCGGGGTCTTAAAAAGTAATTAAAAGTTGATAAATCAATTTAGCCAAAATTAAGGCTATTCAAAAGTATTACAAAGTATTTAACGGCATTTTCCAAGGTATTACATTTGTAGCTTGTTTTCAATAAGTATATAAATTGTCCAAAGAGGTTGTATTCTACAGTGTGCCTGAATGTAATCATTGCGTAGGTGTGTAGTGTGATGATTCTGTGTAGTTTATTTATGGCATCCCGTTGGGTTTGACGTCATCTGAACAGGACATCGCACGCTCACTGCTTGATTAGCGCGCAAGGTCCGTTTACGCCGGTTGTTAAACAACATCGTTATGGGGAAATGCAAGTTTGCGTCCAAATGGTTGGAAGATAAGGAGGAAGGACAATCAATACTGTATATAGTCAATGTGAGGTAAAGTGTGTCGCCAATGTAACCGGTTTTAAAACTCAAAGTGGTCTTAAAATGTATGGAAAGGGTCTTAAAAGTTATTACATTTGACTTCAGGATTCCTGCATATACCTAGAGGAATAAAAGCATTTCTTGAGCAAAATAAAAAGCATAGCTTATAAAATTGAAAACTACAACTGAAGCCTTCATCACAGCCGGAGAACATCCTCTGCAATCCTTCTTCATCTCTAACATCACAAGCCGGTTTGTTCACAACGTGAATGTTGGAAATATGATAACCACAAAGCCTGGCAATACACAGTGATGCTGGTTTTGATAATACTCTTGTAATATTATTTTGCATGCTTTTATTAGTCGTATATGTTGACACAGACATTGAAATGAGAAAATTACCTATCACTATTATCCTCAGAATACTACTGATGACAACACAAAGTCCCTGTATCCATCCATGTCCTTTCAAGAATTCCTGCAGGGGGAAAGAGGAGAAATATTTTCTGATCATGTCAAGTCAATGATATACACTTGTTTGTTTATACTCCATATGGCCCAAAACGGTTTAAAATCCAGCTAAATCTCTATCAGATCTAGTCCACATGTACACAGATATTTTTTTATACAAAATGGAAAGTTGCAACAACTAAAAAGGAGAACATTTTACCGGCATGCGATTAGTAGCTTGCAGTGGATTTCCCACCAGCAGAGGGAGATGAGGAGTGAAGAGAAAATCCCAATGGCAACGTACACAAAGCAGTCGGTGCCCTGTCGATCCACAAAGTGATGACACGCGAACATAGTAGTCGACCCCCAGGAGGCAGAGTAACCTGAGGGTTTTCACAGTTCGGTAGTTATTAAGTATCAGAAGTTTGTATAACTCTCATCAAACCAGTTTAGTGACATTTATAAATGACAGCATTTTGAAAGAAGAAAACATAATGTCGACAAGACTGTGTCTTCTACTAACATAATGTTGAAATGTTATTATTTAACAATAACCATATCTGGCAAGTTTCACATGTTCCCTTCATCATAGAGACAGATGTCGGCAAGTATTTCATTGTTTTATGCCACTCATCAACCCTAACCAACACCCTGTGACTCAGGTGGACCCCCTATGAGTGTACGGAGTTTCATAGTAGTACATTACTAGAGATAATAGTTTGAAAATAATGGATGAAGCATGCTGAAAGTTTTGCAGAAAGAAAGTAAAGTAAATGGTTGTACCTGTAACTGTGAGAATGAGCGAGCAGATTGGGAACAGGATTTTCCATTTGTCTCCCTGCAGTCCTGTATACTATCTGCAGAATGCAGACACAATTGCAAACTCCTCCGCTGATGAAGAGGTTAGTCAGCACGTCAAACTGAGGCATAACTACTAGCACCAGGAGGGAAGTACCAAGAGATACCAGACACTCAATGCCACAGATCTGAAAAAAAGACAAAAACACATCATACTTAAAGAAGTTATACGTATCAAATTGAAGCATCATCGCTAAGATTCCTGAAGGTATTCATATTGGCAGTTAGGAACTTGTTTCTTGCTTGTTGTATGTGCAGCCTTTTAGGTTTTGAAGTTATTTATAATCATGTTTAAGGTTTAGTATGGCTGCATTTTGTATTTAATCTGGACCATTGAAGTATTCCCTAAATATTCTGCCTCATAAAGATGAATGATCTGAGTAGTATAGCAATACATAATGAAAGACAAGTAAAATAAATGGGTCTGTAAAGTCCTGCCATGTAGTTTGTAAATAAGGAGTATGATATACATGTTTCATCATATTTGTTGCAAAGCATATCAGATACAGTATTATGAGAGTATGATTTAGAAAAAAACGTACAAATGCCATGGTCTTCATTTTTGGCTGGATGAAGCTCTTGAAGCTACACCTCCACAGTGACTTCAAAAACACCAGGAAGTTGGGGCAGATCAGGCAGAAAACCAACATCAGCATGTAGAACTGTTTCTCCTTGCGGGCTGCGCATGGAGGGTCGGAGCTGGACAGTGTGGACAACACCAAAGAGAGAGCCCTGATTCAAAGATGTGGAAGAAAAAACAGAGTTTGGGACAAATGAAACAGAATACCAAAATGAAGCGTAACATTTCTCAAATCAAATGTTATTATAAAACCCAAAAGTTACACTTTGGGTTCTTTACAGTGTATACAGATCAACAACACATCAAAACACATAAAAAACCCCACAAGATTACAGCATAGAACAATCCAAATGATAACAGTTCATAAGGCAGCTCTTAAATGTGTAAATGGTTTTCTGCGTCCCTGACAAAAACACAGAGCTTGTTCCACAGATAACTACTCATAAACTAGTTATTCAATTGTTTTTCTCACTCGTCTCTCCCCGAATTCAGATTTGCATGGACCCTGAAAGAGTGCACTTTGACTTGTCACTGCCATTGCTTTTGAGTGCAGTTACAGTAAAGTCCTTTGTGGTAGCGGTACTTCCTGTTAATATGAAGAAGACTGGTAACTTTAAGGACATCTCGTTGCTTTCTTCACATCATTTACCTTCACATCAATGAGGAAGTTCTTTGGGTTCTTCACTTTGATTATATTGATAAACAGAGGACAGTTATATTTAATGACTGAGCATAGTCCTGTGATTCATCATCAAGAAAAGAGAAGGCCGAAGGAGGAAGATGATGAATTGAAACGGGAATAGAGGCAGAACTGAGGGGGCAGACGATACAAACGCATGCACATACTGCAGTTACAGATGTGATAGAGAGTACATGAAGATGGACACCTGCAAAGAGAGAGAGACAGATACAGAAACAACAGATACTGAGAAAGACAAATATAGTTTGGTACAGAGAGGTCATTCACTCTAAGCCCTACCCTACCCTACCATAAATAGTACTAATGTTTTTCATGTCGGACACAGACAGATAAGACACACAAGGTTTTTAAAGATTACAATTCTGACGGAAAAAAGTTTGAAGTACAATCACTGGACCATGAACACATTTAGAATATACACAACTTTAGTCTCATGCTGTTTTGACTGAGTTATACAACATTACATAAACCGTTTGTATCCATTTACAGCCGTTTATAATCCCCAAGGGTCAGTTAAATATTTCCCAACTCTCAGATGTAGGCTACTGTAAGACAAGACTTGTATCATCATTTACATCAACAGCACACTATAAAGCCACAATACAAGAAGCCTTTTATCTGCATTAAACAGCTGCTAGTAAGACTTGTGTATATAATGGGTATTTAAATGAAGACATTTCATTCAATTGCTGTAGTTACAAAAGGAATCAAAAGCACCTACAGAAACTTCAACCTCATCAAAAAAGAAGTGTCTGAACCAATCAATTTGACTTTCACGCAAAATGTCATTTTAAGCAGAATAACTGCATCGTGTAATAGATTCAAACCACAGACATAGAAATCAAATATTAAAAAAGAACGCTTTTATTTTTAAAGGCTTTCTTGGGTAGACCAGAAAGAAAACATCACTTAAAAGAGATGAACGCGTACCTATACCTTTTTTCAGAGTCTCCTTGTGAAAAACGACACACTGGCTTTTATCAAAGAAGGTTGTGAAGCTAAAATGTGATCATTGTTATAAACGTAAGGCTTCACGTTTAGTGTCAGGAACTCTGTGATGTTCTGTTAGCCTCGACATCAGAGATGAAAATAGGAATTACATAAAAAGAGTCGTAGACGGACAGATAGGCGGACAGATAATCCTACCTTTGAGACAATGGCACTGGTCAAGACGGCCAGCCCCACAACCGCAGCCACCAGGTTCTGAGCCAGCCTGAAACATTTTCTCTTACTTTCCTTCTCCGCTCCTATTGGGTTCAGGTTGAACGGATCCCATGTTTCCCTGAGATACACACACGGACAGATATTCATTTTATGTATCATCAAAGTTGTCCACTGTATCAAGGTCAGACTGTAACTTAACTATCAGGGCTCGACATTAAGGACTGCCCGATGGCCCGGGGCCATCTAGTATTTAGCTCGGGCAATGAAGCCTCACCTGCTGGTTGCCCGATCGGGCAATCTATTATGCCAGTATCATGCAGCTCGCGGATCCAGTAATGAGTGACCCGACAGTAAAACTAAACATATCTATAACTAGTTTAGGTAGTTTGAGAGGTAATTAAAATAGCTACGTGTGATATTCTAGCCTGAAGTGTGTGTTTTGTCCGCTCACCGCTGCAGGTGATTATGCAGAGCTGCGTGTCGACTCGTCAGCAGCAGCTGATCTCTCTCCCGTCAGATTAGACTTTACTCGCGTTTATGTCCATATCGACCAGATCTAGCTGGTTCTAGCTAATGATATGACTACCTGCTTATTAAAAGACACCTAAACAATAAGTGTCGATATGCAACCGGGTGAGGCCACAAAGTATAGCGCAGCATTATGCATTTGTTTACACCGGAACCCCGAGGCATTACCAACAGATCAACGCACAATCAACCCATACAGGACATCTCTTTCTTTAGACATTAGAATTGACTATTCTTGTCTGTCACATACTCTTCTTGTCTGTCACATAAGTGGCGCAACTGAAGCGGTATTGCGCTAAAGGGAAATTATTTTGACCGAAGAGATTTAGATTTGCCGGCTAACGGGAAATCTGACGTCGCCATTTTGTGTGCTTCGCGGATGCGCTCGGCTCCTCTCGACTGCTGCTCGGTCAGCTTCCGGATGAGGAGGCAGGCATTCGACCAACTTACAGTAGATAACTTTACAAACATTTTTAACAGGGGCCATAATAGTGTAAATAATGTTTGTTTTGGCAGTTATAACTGAATGTAATGTTTTCTCCTTTTTACATCTGGGAAGGCATTTGCCTCCATCAGATGGAAAGTGTCTTGACCAACAACTTAAGTATTTCTTATAGCTATGCAGGGCATGCAAGCGAGCAAACACAAACAAACAAGTGAAATGAAGAATACAATTGAAATTGTACAATATAATATTGTGGTCGTTCATCTTATAATTCAGTCTAGAGAACCAGACAGCATCTACAGTAAGACCTGCAAAAATCTAAATGTTCTAGGGTGAGGCCCCCCAAACCCTTCGTGCGTAATTTCGTCCGCACATTTTTCAGGGCAATCTCTATTGGGCTCAGGGCCATCTGTAAATTAGCTTAGATGGCCCACAGGGCCATCTCCCAAAATCCTTAATGTCATGCACTGACTATAGATTTGAGTTTTATGTATTCTTACATCACGTTATTTGAGTATATAACATTACAGTAGTTGGTAGTGTTAGGGTAACCATAATGTACCTTGTAGAAATGAAGCTTAGCGCAAGTTCAACCAGGAAGACCGTCTTTACTCATTCATGTATTTCTATCTCCATGTTTCTACTCTCTCTCCTCTCAATAAGTGACCGGGGGCGTCACTCTTCAGCTTAGCCAATCACTTCGCTCTATTCCCAAGAGCCTATCATAGCGTGCCGTCAAACCCTTTAAACTCTGCTCTTTCCCCTCCGACAGCTGTCATTTCAGGTGACTCAACGCAACCCTCCTCCACCCCTTTTCACCTCCCGTCCCTCCGAATCTAGGGTCAAGCTAAACCACTCCTCCTCAGACCGACCTAACTATCCATTCACCACCACCAGTGTCTAGACCCCGGGGGGTTTTCATCGGATCGGTTCTACCCTCCCGAATGATACTTCCTGCACAACGGGGCCTAATCGCCAAAACTACTGTCACATTCATTTGTGTATCTGCGCATTAAATATGTATCATCACATCAAAACCGTCTCTCCTGATTGAAGTTTAGTTAATCAAAACTGTGAAACTGAAATTATCTTAAAATGGGAGCTTGTAGGTTCCCCAGAACAAATGTGTTTTACAGTTATCAGGTGCAACTGAATGCCAGCCTGGCTTCAGTCAGTGCAATATATAAGTTACATTTGATTTTAAACATTAAAACAATCTGACACTATACTGTCCAAAAGGGCTGGTCATCATATAACCAGCCCTTTTGGTTGGGGCGGTGGTGGCGAAGTCGATAGGGACTTGGCTTGGCAACTGGAAGGTCACCAGTTCAAGTCCTGGCAAGACCAAGTGCTACCGAGGTGTCCCTGAGCAAGGCACCATTCCCCACACTGCTCCCTGGGTGCCGTTAAAAATGGCAGCACACTGCTCCTAACACTAGGATGGGTCAAATGCAGAGAAACAATTTCACCACGAGGGATTAATAAAAGTCCATCTTAATCTCTTAACCAGAGTATTTCCTTATCCCGGTTTTACAGAATCACTCTCCTCCATTTCTACCCAAAACAGATGAATTTGTTTAGCAGCTAGATCACAACATGGCAAGCTCTTGGGAGAAAAGCCATTCTCAGTAAATACCATATTGTGGAATCTCTGCCAGGAAACACATTCCCACTGTTGCACGCTATTTAAGTGCAACATCGAGTTCAACCCATTTCCCAACTTGGGATAAATAAAGTAATTATCTTTTTCTTACAAAACAAGATTGAGTTTATATCTATATGATATTCAGAGAAAACCTAGTGCTGTCTAATTGTAGCCGACTGTGCAATTGAGTGACCTAAATGTAGAGGTCATAGGTCATAAGATGTGGTTATAAGGAAATGTTTGATAATAAACAGGAGAACCTTCTGACCTGTCACAAGGAAGCTAATGGGACCAAATAAAGATGTTTAGTATCGTATAATAATGATAATAATGATTGGATGATGGGAGTCATGATCAGGGCGGGGTTTTGGTTGCCTCTTCATAAGGTGCAATAGATAATTATAATTCCTTTTATTAGTCTACCAATCCATCACAGACAGCACTCTCAGAGGGTCAGGGTACAGAATCATTTCATACAAATAGAGTTGACATTTTAGTTTATATCTCTGTGCCTCCCCACCAATTTGCAGGGTGTGGTTTGTCTTTCCTGGTTTGATAACGCTTTGCAATCTTTGACTTTGCCATGGCAACTATCAAAAATACCAGCTGAACTGGGTGCACACTGCAGTATGTTTGAGCCACGCTGGCAGAAGATGTGTGAAGAAGATGAAGGTGCGTGCGTGCACAAAGTGACGCACTCTTTACCTTAATGATGCATAATAAGCTGACATCACACGAATAGCCATGAAAAGCTGCTGCTTTAAGAAGAGCAAATACACGTTCTTAAAGAACTTCAGCTCTCTGAAAAACACCATTTATTGTTTTTGAGGTTCTGGGGAAAGCCAATCTTTAATTTGTATTAATTAGTTCCAATTATAGTATGTTATAATACCATTTATACAAGTCCATTTAACAGAAAGGCATGTTGCCAAAGAGATTTTGGAATCAACATTAAGTTTCTCATGCTGCAAAAACCTGCTGGCATCATTCTACTAAGGGTCATTTTTTGTATTTCCTCTTGTTAGTTATTTATCTTCCCAGCTACAGTACGTAAGCTTTGTTATAGTGGTCACCTGCCCCGAAGCTTGGCAGTAAACATGAAGACTAGCTGAGACCTACAAAGACCTACCACTTCACACACATTCTTTAGTATTTCACAGTCAACGCTGAACGGCAATTGTTTTGTGTTCTTGTACCAAAGCAAATATTGACGCCAATGCAGTGACATTCTTCTTCTTCTTCTTCTACTTCTCACAATCTTTATATATATAAGCGCACAAGTTATGTAAGGCAGTAAAGGAAAAGTATGGTAAATATAGACCATTTTGCCTAGTTTATTCACAAAACTCAAGGCCCAAAATCCAATTTCGGCCCTATTGCACATTCTTATATTAAGTATCTCAATCATTTTAAGACCACCTTGCTGTAGCTGCAAAGTAATTGATTACTTTGCATCAAATTACAGATGTCAGGAGTCTGTGTGGCTGAATAGCATAACAAAATGTATGCATCATATTTCAGCATGTTGGATGGCCGATAGTTTACTTGTGATTTTACAGATTTTATGTGCAGACGATTGCATGCCAGAAGGCTAGTTGTTTTGAACATAAAAACATTGTATTTTGTCTTTTATTTCAATAGCCCACACAACTATTGACACGTCATGTCCAGTCCTGTCAGACAGATTGTGAGTGTGTTAGCATGCTCAATGGTCAAAAGGGTTTTTATTTTGCTTCACTAAATCATCCCTGTCCAACCACAAAACTCACTATAACTTTGAACATGCACAAATACACACACACTACCTCCCATCAAAGACTGCAGCCAAAAATATCATATGTTATTTATTTGTATATTTATTAAGTATCAAACAGATTTTTGTAGTAACTATTTATTTTAAACATTGTAGCTTTATTAAATAATCTTTAAAAAAGTGCATTTAAGTGATGACCCTGATTATTGCTACTATCTCTGCTTTATCACTGCTTTTGGATGTGTTCTTATTTATGTACTGCAGTGAGAGATGCCATCTGAATTTTGTTACACTGATGTGTGATGACAATAAAGATATTCTATTCTATTCTATGATGGCAGAAAGCAGAAGGCTAAAATGGACGTGCAACAATTAAATCAAAGATATTCTATTCCATTGATTAACAACAGGTCAATAAACTATGGGTTTGACCCTTGATGCAATCTCATTTCCGAGTATTGCCCCTACACAGTTGGACACACCTTGTTTAGATACAAATTACAGTGTTAGCTGCTGACGGGGCTGAAATGTGTCCAAGGGCCAGTGTGTTGACTCAGAGTTTCTAAGGGAGGAATATAACTATTGACCCATGAAGCAAATGACCTCCTGCTGTGCTCTGTGCTGAGTCATGGTGGCGTCAGTCTTACACTGAATGGACTCCTGTATTATACCGTCACATTCCTTCATGTTTACAGAATAACTAACTGATCAGATTTCTTTCTCTACCATACAGCGGGAAATAAATCATCTTCTAGTATTCTCAGAGTTTACATTACTATTCAACACATATTATTTGCTTTTTAAAGTTGAGGGTCTTCAAAATCATTATTAGTTGATGAAAATCTGAGTTGTTTTCCTATGAAAGTTTTACCTAATCATATGTAGGAGCAAGCAGAGTATAATTATATTTAAAAAAAATCTTAACCCAGAAGCTACTCCATTGTTTTAACCTGCGAGAGATACCAACATGCAGGATGTGATTAAAACTGTGGTGCGTATTTAACATTTGAAATGGAGCAGCACTCCCCGAGCAGCAGTCAGTATCTGCGGGGATGATATTAGCCAAAGCAATAAAGAGAGCACAGCATTGCACAAGGGAAATTAACTGCTTCCTTTTACTGTAAATTATACCAACTAGAAACCTGGTAATACAATACTTCCTGAGATGTTACTCTGCACACAATTTAATGATAATATGTATTGCCAATATCTATCTCGCTAACAATTAACCTCCTAACAATGATGAAAGTGGCGGGGTGCCTGCAGACAGGATGTGAAGAAGCTGCCTGCTTTAAAGCTGATCGTTCATATATTTCTTTCTAAATCTATCTCACTAATACAGTCAATAACACAACTTTAAAGCTTTAGAAAGAAGGACATGATAAATGCATTTTTAAAAATGGATTATAGTTAAGCACATTAAAGCTAAATTGTATATTTAACCTCTTTTTTTATAACTGTTGTACTTTTCTATGTTTGACCATCTGGACATAACGTGGATAACTTCTACCTAAAAACTAGGGATATAAATGAATCCAAATGTAATGCTATACATTATAAATGAATGATGCCTCCTTAACATCGTTTGTTATGGTTTTCTTTATGGATTTGCACAGTAACATTTCTAAAAATAACGTTTTCACTTATCCTAAATAGCATTCTATCAGTTTTCACTGGGTTAGTTGAGCAGCATACAGCTCTTATGGTGTGGTATTTTAACTGTGATGTAATAATCAGAGCAGCAATTCATTTAGTAGTTGATGGAAAATATACTTGATAGTTGATCTATTTTGATTATTCAACTATTTTGGATATCAATGATCGATTGTTTAAGTAGTTATTTCAGAAATACCTCAGTAACATTCTTTATAGTTAATAATCTATAACAATGTGAAGCCTCTGTGTCGGCCCTGCTTCTTTAAAGTCTTAATCCGGAAACAAATTGGGACAACACATTTGCATTCCTATCATGCGTCACATCACAGAACCAATTTAGTTTGAACCAAAAAGCCTCACAAACACAACATGGGTTGAACAAATACAAATAGAAGTTTGAGTTTTCCAGTTGTATAATTGTAATCAGACAGGCATATTAAGAACAGTGGTAGCTGGGCCTGTCATCCACATACATACATTCATATGATTCCCCCATTTCAACTTCAGTCACCACATTTCATAAAGCATAAATAACACATGATGAACTTTAAATAAAAAAGCAGCATGTACTGAACGTTTTTACCTGTGTCTTCCCTCTCTTTTCTTGCCTCTGAATTTCAGTTCCTCCATCTTGCTTGTCTACTCCGCTCCTTATGGTAGAGTCTGTGTGTCAAAGAGGGAAGATATTCAGAGTTTTTACGATGGATACAAAGTGTATTAGGGCTGTCAAACGATTACATATTTTAATCAGATTAATCACATCTTAAACATTTATTAATCATGATTAATCACCATTCGAACTATGTCCAAAATATGCCATTTATTTATGTATATTGTTGTGGGAATGGAAAGATAAATGAAAGAAGGCGGATATATCCATTTCACATACAGTATGTAGGCCTATGTATGTTTATTATAACATTGTTCTGTGTGTCAAAATGAAAGACAGCCCACACACCTATCAATCATCACACCGTGGGGTCTTATTTCATTAATGTTGTATCGATGTATATAGAGATGTACAGCAAAAGTATTCTCCGTCGGGACTTCCTGCAACAACACCACCGCCCGTTATCTTGATTCTGATTGGCCAGAAGACATTATCAAATATGTTCTATTGAGAAGACGATCACTACGTGACAAAAGTTTTCAAAACCGTTTCTAGTCTTCGGTATTTCCAGACTGATAGTAGGGCCTACTGAAATCAATCTTACTAACTGCTGTCTGTGCAATTTACTCTGCGCGAGTTGGCGGACTTTATTTTTTGCTTACTTTAACATCATTTTTCATGGTGGGGCTGGGTCATTTTTTTAATGTGGTGCCTTTGGTGTCCCCAGTACAAAATATGTTGTTTTTTGTCTAAATCTGGACAAATACTAATTACATTTTGTTTTTAATGTGTGTTAAATTGTTAATTTATTATTAATACAATGATATGCACATCTAAGTTTTTTTTTTCATTTTAAAAGCATTGGTTAAAGGGATATCGAGGAGTTTTTCCATGTCCCCACTGCTGGTCATTCAACTTAGATCTAAAATATAGCTATTAAAAACAAAATTAATTTATAAATATTTATTATTATTTTATTTAACTTGTCAAAATCTATCTAATCAAATAATGTTTTTATTCAAATTGTAAAAAAAATATTAAAAAATAAGGTTTAATGTTTGTCCCCGAGGGTCGCTGTCCACCCTGTTGAGCTGTGTATCTGTCCCTTTAAGAAAAATACATATTTCTCAGTGACATCACACCTATGAAATTAAATGACACCAGAGGCGGGAAATTCAACTGAGGTAAGCTGTGTGGGTTTCTACTGCTCTTACAACTGATTTGGATGTTTCTGTCAATTTTGTTTGATGTGTTTGAACATAACATGTCCAACCTGTTAGGCCTAAGTATGAAGGATATTAATCAATTCTATTATTTTAAAAGTTCCTTTAAAAAGTGATTGATTCCTCATAAAGTATCCAAGGTCATGCTAGCAAATATGCTAACACAGGCAGGGTAAAGGCTAACTTTTGCTCAAAAGGTCCACCCTGTTAGTGTCCACCCTGTTAGGCTTATTCAACTAACAGGGTGGACAACATCCTAACAGGGTGGACATGTAAGTATTGTTTACTTATTACAACATTTGTTAATATTATATTAATATTATATTATTTATTGTTATATTATTATATTACTATTATAACATTATAATAATGTTTTTATAATATAATAAATGATCACCACCATTAGATCTATAGGCACAACACAAACTGCTGCAAAAAATCCTAGGGAAACACTGATGGGTATATTATCTAGTATATTATGTACACAATGATTATAGGTATAGTACTTAAAGTAATGGCATGCATTTGTATAGGAATGGCAGTCATTTGCATTCAGGGCTCTTGGATTCTCCAAGAAGAGGGGGATGTTGGACAGGGATGCAGACCTAATACTTTTCAGAGGAAGAAGAGTTCAAGCAGTCTAGAAAGTAAAGCCAGTATCCATACCTTCTTTCTTCGTGATGACGTGAGTCGTATGACAACTGGGCGCAAGCAGACCATCACAGTGAGGAAGAAGAAGATGCAGAAGCGACTGCTTTCTGACACACTCAAGAACCTTCACAGGAAATTTGGATCCGAAAACTCAGACAACGTGTCATACTGTCTTTTTTGTGCATGTCGGCTATTTTGGGTCGTGGCCCCTACTGATGCTGATCGGGCCACGTGCCAGTGTAAAACCCATGAAAACCTCCAGTTCATGGCTGACACCCTCTACAGCCATGGGATTGTCGTCTCCAAAATATTGAGGAGATGGTTGACCGCACTGTCTGTGCCACAGAAATGAAAGCTTGCGCCTATGGTGATTGTGTAGAGTGCCGCCTCACCACTCACCCAACCCTGAAATCAGCCACAGAGGAAATTGTACAAGTTGTACAATGGTCTACTGAAAGGACAGGTGAGGAAGAGAGGAAGACCATTACGCTTAAAAACGAGGTCCAGAGCACTGAATCAGACCTGGTCAGCAAATTTCAAGAGAATCTATTCAAATTCCGTAAGCACCTTTTTAACATCAGGTGGCAATACAGTGCTTACAGACAGCTACGGGAAAGCCTCCAAGCCAACGAGTGCTTAATCCACATCGATTTCAGTGAAAATTACTCTTGCAAATATCACAAAGAGATCCAGTCTGTGCATTTTGGAGGGTCCCATCAACAGGCAACGCTGCACACTGGTGTACTGTACACCACTGAACAGACACCACTGTCATTCTGTTCAATCTCATCCTCACGACGACATGACCCACCAGCGATCTGGGCCCACCTGGAGCCTGTCCTGGAGATGGTGAAGACCAAGTGTCCAAAGGTGGAAAGGCTTCACTTCTACAGTGATGGCCCGGCAACCCAGTACAAGCAAAAGGGAAACTTTTACTTTCTCTCCACTGAGCCATTCAGGCTTGGTTTCAAAGAACTGACCTGGAATTTCTTTGAGGCCAGCCATGGCAAAGGAGCTCCAGATGGCATCGGAGGGACATTGAAGCGGTCAGCGGACCGAATTGTGCGCTTGGGGGAAGATGTTCCAGATGCCATCACTCTTTTCAAAAAACTCAAGAGACTGGAATCAACAGTGGAGCTCTTCTTTGTCAGTGAAGAGGAAGTTGAAGCAAAAACAGAGGTAAAGATGCCCCCCCCCTGCAAAAACATTCACAGTAGTCAAGTATTTTGAGGCCTCTATACGTTGATAGTTATTGTTATTGGCCAAATATTTTGAATATTATATCTCATACTACTGTATATCCTCTCTTTTCACCTCAGGTCCCTGCTCTGACACCTATTAAGGGCACAATGAGGATGCACCAGGTGATCAGCGTCTTACCTGGGCATATCAAGTACAGGGACATCAGTTGTTTCTGTCAGAGGCAGGATGGTCCACTGGATTGTGCCTGCTTCGACCTGAAAGTAGCTACTGTGAATGGAGTTCCTGTGACCCCCCCAAATCAGAATGAAGAGACCCCATGGCGACCAGCGGCAGTTGACAGCACACACATTGGAGGGTGCGTCATTAAGTATGACGATGATGTGTACCCTGGCATCATCATGGACGTGGAGGGCGATAGCATTCAAGTGAAGTGCATGCATAGAAATGGAGTAAACAAATACTTCTGGCCAAGACCACGTGAAGATGTCAGCTGGTATGCAGAGGAACAACTTATCTGTCTTATACCAGAGCCAAAGGCACTCAACAAGCGCTCAGTCCAACTTGAGAAGCTTACATGGAAGTACCTAGAAAATAACTTTATGTAAACTAAAAATGTACTCGAAGTTATGCACGATGATCAGAGCTCTTGGTTAAGGTGTTCAGGCTACCAAACCCAGTGGTGTTCCACAAGCCACTGGTGGTGGCAAAAAACGAGCATGATTATAGTTGGCCTCAGCAAAGTGCCTCATAAAGCCTTTGCCTACCTGTTTGAGCCCTCCAAGTTTTGGTGTTGGCCTTTCTTTTTACGTGATTTTTTTTATTAGAAATTCTGCTGAATAAATTTATGAAGCAAATTACTGTCTTCTTCATTAGCTGCCATTTTCCTCAGTCTCCAACGTAGGGCAATAGCCTACTGTACGTGCCCCACAGCAGGAAAATATTATGACATCACACAGACTTGCTCACAGGTCCTAGGGGCGTACCAAAGACCCCAAATCAAATTCTGATATATTTTTTAATTCTGTTAATATTTGTTGCTACTCTAAAGTACACATTCTATAAGAAAACCCTGCAACCACAGACACAGCAGACCTTTGGGACGGAGATAGCCTTATGAAGAAGCAAAGGCAGATACACAAAGTTGCAGCTCCAGCTCCAAATAGTTGGTATATCAAACCAAAACGATTTGATATATTCAAACAATTTTAATAATTTAATATAAAAGATTGTTTTAACAATAGAATTAATACTGTAATATTTTAACCAAAAATTACACTTTAAAATGATAGGGCCTGGAGAGAAGGTCCTGAAGGCCCTGACGGACTTCCACTGGTGTCCACCCTGTTAGACGTATGTCCACCCTGTTATGTTGGTATTTTTCTAGCATAGTTTAATGAAAATATCAAATATCAAGTGTATATTTGTACTTTTATAAAGAAATGAGAGAGGTTGAATATATTCTAGAAACTTTTAGTAATTCTTATTGTATTTAAGTTTTCTCATGAAAAACAGTGGAAAAATATGCCACGTTGTCATAATCTACACTTGTTTTTCTCAATATATACTACTTAAAACTAATTAGGTATGAAATATATATCTAATTAGAGTTAGGGACATACAACTCTTGTTAAAAAGTCACTTTAATTGTAAGAATGCACTGAAAACTCATTTAAGTAGTTATGTGTATGTCCTTAACAGGGTGGACATATCCCGGGTGTCACGTGTTGTTAATATATCTATATATAAAAGATTTAGGTGCCTGAGCTTGACCAAAATGTTTTTTAGCAATTAGATATGTCCTTTATAGAATAGAACATTAAAAAGTAGGTAAATCAACTATTTATTTCACCCAACTTGTGAAGTCCAAATGGCACCCTATAAAAAAAATGACCCGGCTAAGCCATTTCTTGGTATGGCTGTAGCCTACCCCAGCCATACCCTGGCGCTGGGATGTATGGTGCGTTGTATGTGGCGGGCCATTCTGCGCATGCGTTAAATGCGTTAAATATTTTAACGCAATTAATTCAAAAAATTAATTACCGCCGTTAACGCGATAATTTTGACAGAATTAATTTTAAACACATGATCAAGATAGAATGTATTTCAATTATGATCTCATTTAATCATGTTTAACTATAAGAAAAGCAAAATCAAATTACCTTGATATTTTTAATCCGGAAGTCTTTGGCAATCCACCCTGAGCTCTTCTCTTCTTCACAGACCCCTACAATCAGTTATCTCCCAACTCGACAAAGAATCCTCCAAACTCAGATACAAATTGTTATCGACCGCAGTAAAGAAATGTGTCTTTAGGTCTAATTAACTTATCTAAAATCCAACTTGTACGTTTTTAAATCATGTCATTTAAAAAAAGTTTGCGGAGTCAATTTGCGACCGACTGTTCCAAAGTCTCAGTGAATCTGTCAGTCAGTTTTTCCTTTGTTCATATTTCTGTCTGCTGCGTTATCACTAACTTATGAAAGAGACACCCATATAGACAGTAAGATCCAGCCCCCTGTGTTGAGTGTGTGTGTGTGGTGTGTGTGTGCGTTGTGTATGTATATGTGTATGTGTTCTGATGAGCATAGTTTATGAAAGCTTTGCAAAACAGAAAGTAGGTATGTGGGTTTGTCTGATATTGGAAGGAAACCATCGCCACAAGATGCCGTACACACCCGTTATGAGTAATGCTCCTGATGTCTGTTGTGTGCATGTATAGTGTGTAAGTTATATCAGTTTAATGAGTGGCAATAAAAAGGTACAAGGTGCATTGGAACTGAGACACACACACACACACACACACACACACACACACTCACATTTACACGGACTCCAGAATATGATTTCCAGTAACACCACACACACACACACACCACACACACACACACACACACACACATCACACACACACACACAACACCCCACACACACACAACACACACACCCACCACACACACACACACACACACAACACACTACACACACACACACACACAACACACACACAACACACAAACACACACACACCCACACACACACACCACACAACACACACATTCACACACACATCACACACACACACACTACACACACACACCACCACAATCTTAAATAAATGCTTTATTCATCAGTTATGGTTTTGATATATATACCATCCCTATAGAGAACTTCAAGGATGTCCTGTCATTGGGTTTGATGATTGAGCTCTGGTGTAACATGATGTTACATGTACTGGTGTGACATTTAAATGTTTGGTGTAAGGCTCGCCGAGCAATTATCTTTTCTTTATCTCACTCTGGTTTGTAAAGCTGATATTCCTCTAACCAGCACCATGGAAAACCATGACTCTGTTCTTTGCAGTTATTGTTGTTTGATCTAACCTACCTAATAACTGTGTCACCCTTAGTGGAAACAGGCTTAATTGCCATAGCATTTAACATTTATATAATTTTTTGTAAACATGGTCAAGTTTTATACCATTCTAATATGTAATACATAAATTGTCTGTATGTCAAAAACATAAAATGTTTTAAGCACCTAACACAAAGCTTTAATCAGTTTGTGTCAGTTGGACACACATTTAGTGTGGACTGTTACCACTGGGTGTCAGTACAGGGCTTTCATTTTAGCTGCTCCTATATGATTGAATAATGTTTCACTGTTTTCAGTTTTGTGTGTGTCCGTGTAAAGAAGACTTTGTACAAAACTTTGGTGTATGTGTGTGTGTGTGTGTGAGAGAGAAGCCATGCCTGCATGTTAATGTATGTGCATATGTGTGTGTGCATTTGAGTCTGTGTGTGGTGTGGGCTCAGAAGACTCTCTCTGTCAGGTTGTGGACTCTCATTAAGATGCTCTGCCAGTGCATAATAAGCCGGCCATATGGTCAACATGGCAGAGGTATCTTCCCCCAACACTAATAACACACATCAGCTTAAGGGCAAGCTGGAGAAAGAGCAGATTACATTAGTTTTACTAGTAGGCCTACTTTCCAATAAACAATGTTCATGAAAGGAGTTGGGCTAACACAAATGTGTGAAGAACAAGGGTTTGGCCTCAGTCATTTCTTAGTAGCAGTGATCCCAGCTTGACAGTCCTGCTTCATGATCTGTGAAATGTTGTTCACATCACAGTAGTAATGTCACCGAGGGCATTGTTACTGCTATTCACAGCTGATGCCTCTCAGATCTACAGAAAGGTCAGGAGCGAGGCACACATCCCTGGCTCGGATTGGACAACACTGAAATGTCTGATGCCAAACTATAATTAGTAGCCATTGGGGTGTCTGTTTGAGAATAACTACCTGCTGTAGATACACATGGAGGGGCTACTGTCTGCAATGTTGTCTCTCACTATTGGCTTTTCAGAGCCTTAAAATTTAAGGGGAGGGCTGGAATAGTGAATGGACATGTTCAAATAAATGTACTACATTATCTTGTAATATGTGGTGGGAACAAATATCCTCTTTGTTACCAACTCTTTCACAATACACTCAAGTAGCTCAATACTCGAAAAATTCCATTTGAACTTCTTACGTTTTCCCTCTCCCTCCTTCATCCCTTTTACACATAATTTCAGTAAGAAGAAGTACGAACATTTTTAGCGGGCTTTTCCCCTTTAATTATGGCATAAAATGACGTAAAAATCTTAAAGTGTCAAAAAGTGACTAAACTCAAAATGACTGAGACTGACGCAATTAACCCATACAATGTCTGGAAGGAATCAGAAGGTCCAGTTTGACACCACCAAAATGCACATCTAGAGCAACACTTACAGATGACTAGTTTTTCTGCAATGATAACGGTATTTAGACAATAGGACTCACGGTTTTCACGGGGAAGAAGGGCCTTGAGAGGCAGTCAGTTCACTATCACAATATCAAACACATACAGTGGAGGAAATAGTATTTTGATCCCTTGCAGTATTTTGTAAGTTTGCCCACTTACAAATAACATTAACAGTCTATATTTTAATGGTAGATTTATTTAACAATAAGAGTATCAATATCAAAAAGAAAATCCAGAAATTGACATTATATAAAAGATACAAATGTATTTGCATTTAACTGTGGGAAATAAGTATTTGATCCCCTTTCAAAACATGTCTTAGACCCCGGCCACACGAGGACGAAAACGGCTAAACGCATAGGATTAACGCAAACGCAATCGCAAACAAGCTTCCGTCCACACGCAATAGTTATCCGGATAGTGTCTGCCCACGAGACCGCTCCGTTTAGCTCCAACCGCTGGAGAAGCTGCAGTACATATGCAGGAGCCTGTACTGGCGCTGTAACTTCCTCCACAAAAGCAGCGAAGAAGCATGGTTGTCATGGTTGCCCTTCTGTTTATTCTCCGCGGTGGGGGCCGAGGGAACCGGGCAGAGTTTTTTGCCAGTCAACGTGAATTAAAGTTTAAACCTTCCGACAAAATTATAAAAGTGCCGGTCAAAGGTCTTCTTTGTTATTTATTGAGCTTTAAAACAAATAAATAACGACTCTATATAATATAATAATATAAATACACGGAGCCTCTCTTTTTCCTCCCTCTCTTCGGACAGCGCCAGTGTCTGTTCATGCAGCAGCTGATCCAGTAATGAGTGACCCGGCCGACAGTAAAAATATATATATTATATAACTAGTTTAGGTAGTTTGAGAGGTGTCTCCGTCCTGTCAGATTAGACTTCACTCGCGTTTAGGTCCATATCGAGAGAAAGATAAATAATCTGAATTCAGTGTGCAGTTTACTTTGACGCGGGGGTGAGCAGCAGAGGTGGGGAGAGGCGGGGCTATTGCGCAATCATTATCAGAAAATGATCGCTGAAGCTGCAGTACATTACATATCCACAAAAGCAGCGAGTAAGATCCCCCCCGGATGTGTAAGTCTGCTGTAGATGTTGCACAAAGAACTGTAGCATGGTCAGTAGCGTCCGGAGGAACGATAGCAACTCTGCGATCCGCCATTGTTGTTGGTGGCGAAACACATCAGCAATGGCGCGGGGTACGCGGAGGTGAGCAGCAGAGGTGGAGAGCGGCGGGGCTATTGCGCAATCATTATCAGAAAATGATCGTATAGGGCGCACACACGGAGCCGTTTGACCCCCCAGAGCGTTGCGTATGCCGTTCTATCCACCTTGGGACCCGTTATCGTTTCCTCAGTCGTTTAGTGCCGTATGCGGTCGTCCTCGTGTGGCCGAATGGTCTATATGACACTAAACAGTAACGCAAACGGCCGTTTTCGTCCTCGTGTGGCCGGGGCATTAGTACTTGTTGGAGAACCCCTTGTTGGACAGACAGAGGTCAGACGCTTCTTGTAGTTGGTCGGTTTGTGAACATCTCAGGAAGGATTTTGGTCCACTCCTCTCTGAAGATCATCTCCAAATCCTCCAGGTTTTGGGAATGATGCTTGGCCTCTCGAAGCTTCTATGGGATTAAGGTCTGGAGACTGGCTAGGCCACTCCATCACCTAAATGTTCTTTTTCTTTAGCCACTCTTGTGTGGCCTTGGCCGTATTTGTTCAGGGTCATTGTCCTGCTGGAAGACCCCTCCATGACCCATTACAGTGGCTCAGGGAAGTGGCTCAGGGAAGGAGGCTATCGGACAAGATTTTACGGTACATAACCCCGTTCATCCTCTCCTCGATGCAGTGAGTCGTCCTGTCCCCTTAGCAGAGAAACACCCCCAAAGCAGAATGTTTCCACCTCCATGCTGGACGGTGGCGATGGTGTTCTGGGGGTTATAGTCAGCATTTCTCTTCCTCCAAACACGGCGTGTCGAGTTGATATCAAAGATCTACATTTTGTTCTCATCTGACCACATCACCTTCTCCCAAGCCTTCTCTGAATCATTCAGATGTTCATCGTCAAACTTTGTTCCTTCTTGAGCAGGGGACCTTGCTGGGGATCCAGGATTT
>NW_022990368.1:1608288-1694003 GCF_902827175.1 Gymnodraco acuticeps
TGGGGATCCAGGATTTGATACCAAATGTTTTCTTGGTGACTGTGGTCCCAGCTGCCTTGAGATCATTTACAAGTTCCTCCCATGTAGTTCTTGGCTGAGACCTCACCTTTCTCATGATCATCAATAACCCAAGGGGAGAGAGCCCCAGACCGAGGGCGATTGATTGTTGATTGATGCCAATTTTTGTTCTCTTCCATTTTCAAATAATCGCACACACAGTTGTTTCTCTCTCACCAAGCTGCCCTTCTGATGGTCTTGTAGCCAATCCCAGCCGTGTGCAGGTCTATAATCTTCTACAATAGGTCCTCAGACAGCTCTTTAGTCTGGTGGAGAGGTTGACATCTGATTGACTGATTCTGTGGACAGGTGTCTTTTATACAGGGGACAAAGTTGATATGAGTACTTTCCTAAAGGAAATGGACTTATGTAACCGGTTTGTGGGAGCCAGGATCCTTGTTGGTTGCATGGGGATCAAATACTTATTTCCCACTGTTAAAGGCAAATCAATTTGTATCTTTTATATAATGTCAATTTCTTGATTTTCTTTTTGATATTCTTACTCTCGCTGTTAAATAAAACCCACCATTAAAATGATAGGCTGTTTATTTCTTTGTAAGTGGGTGAACTTACAAAATCGGAAAGGGATCAAATACTTATTTCCTCCACTGTAGGTGATGAGTTTTTTGCCTGTGAAAGATCTCTCATATTAAAGAGTAAACGTTATACATCATTGTGTCCAGGGAATCCTCCTTACTGCTCACAGTTAAACACCCCTCTCACAACCACAAATGTTTTTCAAAATAAAGCCCTTAAAAGTCCCTGTATAGTAACAAGAAACAATTAACTTTATTAACAAAGTGCTTATAGTTCAACTCTTATCAGGTCTTGGTTCTCGGCTATACTATTGCTTTTCTCTATCCCATTCCCACCCCTACTATTCCTAATACTTGACCTTCTTCTTAGCGTCAGCAGTTCAGAATCATGCATTTGGGCTTTAACACTTTTTAGGCAAGCCATCTCATATTGTTGCTTTTTCAGCTCTGCTTTGCAATGAATTCGCATTGCTGCCATTGTCATACGCATTTTCAGCAGGTAATGCAATTTCTGGAGAAAAGCCGAATGGTGCCGTTTCCTAACAGCGCTGTAGCTCACATTCTTCACACCACCAACATGAAATCTAAATCAACGTGTTCAGCAGCATTTCTCTCTCTCATGATGATAGTATTTTGACGATAAGACTCATAGTTTTGTCTAGGAAAAAGATCTTTGAGGTATTCTTTGCACAAAATCAACTGTTATGAATGATTTGCTCCATTTACTGACACCCTTCTTTTTACTATCACACTTGCAGAATGCAAACAGGCGGGGTGTTAAACTCACTAGTTTTCACATGGCGTTTTGAGAATCAACACAGTATATCAATATGCAGTTTATAAAAGATCAATACGAGGAATAAACAACTAAAATACATTGAAATCTCTCGCATGACACTCAGCTTGCATATCTTTTTTAAATGATCAACCATTTCAACATTTAAACCAGTTTGAATGAACCTATACATTCACACAGTTCCACTTTGAAAGTGCTAAACTGTGAGCCAAATGTTTACAATAGCTAAATAATGAGTTCCTGAGAAAGTATTTCATTATTAAGTAATCATTTCAAGGCTCAGCAAAGATGTGCATGTTATGTGCTTGAAGCACATCGCTAAGTGTGAAGAGCATCTCTTTAACCATGATCAGGCAAAATATACAATATGTTGAACTCATAATATGGTTTCTGGATTTTGTTCAGGTGACCTTAGCAAGCAATCACAGAAACAGTGAAAACCGATACATACATGGGTCTAAGTCACTACAGTGCTGAAGATAAGATTAGCCTTTATTGATCCACTAAAGGGGAATTTCAGTTCGAGGCAGCTTCTTCCAGAGTGGTTAAGGCAATTTGAACTGGGTGTCTATGGGTGGCAATTATTTTGAAAAAGATCACTTAATACTTGCAGGAAGATCTTGGCTTGGCTTTCAAACTAAAAGCCCCTAAAATGCACTGTATTGTGACAAGTAGCTTAAGCTCTTTTCAAAAGAACCCCCCCTCCGAAAGCAACAATACAGCTACTGCTATCATTACCTACTTAGCTCAGGCATTGTTAGCATTTGGATGCACGAGTTCATTAGTTAACTTAACACGGTGTAATGGTTATACAGGACTGTTGGTAGCTTACAAAGTCACACCAGCTGATGGTAGAAAAACTGTGAGTGAAATGGTGGAGAGCTAAAGAAAATGATGGTCTGGTAAATACTACACACACATTGAGTATTTTCACATTATTGTTTGTCTGTAGCCTTTATTTAACCAGGTGAAAGCCTCTTGAGATCAAAATATCTCTTTTTCAAGGGTGACCTGCAGCACATTGGTTACACATGTAACATAACAACAACAGAACAACAATACTGATGACATAATGCTTCCTTTTATTGTCAGACTACATTTTGTAGGCAAATGTTAACAAATTACTTAAATACATTAACCTACTTGAGTTAATTTGCAGATTTAGGTTATTAATACAAAATACAATCAATTCATGAAGTGTGATAAATCATTATCGTTTAGGTGCACATTTGAATACTTTTACTTAAGTAAAACATCTGGTTTGAACAGAAGTATTAAAAACAACTGCCCTTCTTGGAAAAGAGATGTAAATCTCAATGAGACTTTTACCTGGTTAAATAAAGGATATGTATATATATAACTTTCAATCCAGTTTTGGTTGATGCACATATGAGTCACATTTTACCACCACCTCCCCTGAAAAAGGAAAAGGTGCAGTTTGATGTCTGAGGTCTGCCAAAACAACTGCGTAGCAACTAAATATAGACATGTCACTGCAGGACACAGAGACGTGGTCCTCAGCAGAAAGAGAGGGTGAGTTGTTGAGAGGGTTATTAGGGTAAATGTTCAGAAATATAAAATTCATCAAAGTGTTTTAGATCTGCACTCTGCAAATGTGGCTGTACGTCGGCTGAAATAAAAATGAACACAAGGACAGTCTGCTTTAAATAAAGAAACACCTTTGATGTGGCATTGCTTTATATGAACTATGATGACACTTGTTAGTCTCAAAAATCCCAAATAAATGAAAGGAATTGGTTGACAGATTGACAGAATAAGAGAATATCAAAGTTAAGGTGCTTTGAATTCTGAATTGCAAACTACTATTTCTGTGCAAATAAGTAAAATAAGATGAAGGATGTTTTTTATACATGGATCAGCACACTAATTCTCTACCTGTCCAAAACATGAGTCTGGTGGGAGAAGTTTCTAATTCTAAAAATGCCATTTTATCACATAATAAATCCTGTTAGATAATAAGATAAGGTTCAGTCATGGTGGCCATTAGGAACCATTCATGTTACTTTTACACAGTGGTAAGAAACGGGGAAACTTGTACAATATTATGGAAAATATTTAACAAAGAGCCAGCAGATCCTACCTGAAAGTTGACATGTATTTGCCTTCAAATGCTGTTCCAACATTAGAAAAATGCTACCTTATCAGACACCATGCAAATTGCAACCAGAAAAAATGTTCTTAGCAATAAATCAACTCGTTTGTGGTTCATGCTGTATTTCGTGTTTTTCCCCTTCTATGATCTGATTTCAAAGTCAAAACGGAAAGTCTAATTCTCTGAGGAGACTATAAATCAGTCTTTAATGACAAAATAGGCTCTTAAGCAGAGCAGAAAACGGACCTTATTATTCCCCAGCGAGTGTCTGATGACTGACAAATACTAAACATTGTCAGGCTGAATGTTAGAAAAGATTAGCGTCTGACTTTTACAGATATACAAAGACACGTTTTCCTGACTGTCTTTAATGCTCTTGAACATACATTTGAAGAAGTCCATCATGATTTTTGTATGTATCCATCTGCGTCTTGTAATGTGGGAAAACATCAGCTGACAACATGCTATTGAGAAATGTAAATTGTATTTATAGGGTTGTTCATGGCCTACAAAATCGAATGGTACAGTGGGCTGTTCAATAATTTGCAGTTCAATCTGACTGCAGTCGGAGCGCCCTTGAGCAAGACGCTGTAATCTGCTGTGAATGAGCAGGTCAATGGTATTATCATTTGATGTAATGATGTGACTTGTCCTAGGCCTTAGATCTAATGTGCAACTCATCATTATTGACTTCAGATGCCCTCAGACATTACTCAGACTGGATAGTAAATTATCAATGAGACCACAGATTACAAAGTCACCTCCAGCAACACAGAGGAAAGTTGTTTCTCAGGACACACATGACACCCACTTAACATAGAGCTGTTTTAAACAACACTGCATTACATGTCATAAAAAGTATGAAAGATGTTAATTCATTACATAAAGGACGGACAGCCATGTCATGAGCCAATGCCTTTGCTATTTCTGTATTGTCAGACATGTTAGCTATCTTATTAACTTAAATCAAACTGTGCATGAGTGGAGGTAAATATGAATGTTCAATGGACAGATGGTATTTGTTTGCCGTTGTTTCAGGATATTAATGGACCTGTGTTTGTGGGGGAAACTTCTGTGTAGCAATGCAGGAGGAGTCACTGACTCTAAAGGAAACACGGGGAGAGCTGGAGCTTTGATGTCAAACACTGATGGGTTTATTTGGAGCTTCGGCCGGAGAATTCACAAGTCAAGAGTCAGAGGTTCTGACTACACGGGAGTTGCCACAATCAATTCTGAAGAACTCTACCCCAGACCCATGTATTTAGCTAGTTCTCAGAGAATAATCAACATCGTGCAATAGACTAAACAGCAGAGGGACACTGAATCACATTTGTTGTCGCTTATGGCTCGGGGTCATCTACACCCCGAGAAGGATGTGTTCCATGTGTCCCATTACAATAATTATCTCTAACCGAGAGTTGCCCGGTCATAAACTGGTAACATCAACAATATGCTAGGGCAGCCCCTCCTTAAGGGAGATAACGGCTGCTCAAGGTTGGTCGGCTACGTCAGAGGGCGAAGGAGGACATGCAGGGCAAATGATTCCCCAACAGTGTTGTGTTTCTACCACACACTGACCAGGTGTCATTGATACTGATCATATTTGTGGTTGAACTATAATGTTAGTATATCAAGATACATTTTAATCAAAAAAAGATAGGACACGTCATTTTAGTTGAACACTTTCTCTGGTTTTGAAACGCTGCTGAGTGTATTTGACTTGTCTAACTTCAAATGAAAAACTAAAATGAAGGCATTGATTTAGAACAGACTAGTCCTTAGGGAAATTAAGGAATTGCCTTCATATAAAAGATGTCATTATGGACAGAGTACATTTTTCTAAAAAAAGTGAAATGCAAGAGAACCTGGACAAAAAGACAGTCATTTTAATTTGACATATTTTTTAATTATATTAACTATATTTCAGAAAGTTAAGTGGCCGGACATTTAATTTCAGATGGAAATTTAAAGCAAATATTTCACATTAACTGAAAGACCTCTGAAGGAAAAAGAGGCAGGAATGTAATCAGATCCTGTGAAACTGTATTTAATACTCAAGGAACATTTAAGAACTCACTCTGTAGTGCAGAACTTAGGTCAGTTTGTCTTTGCTGGGTTTCTCCTAGCAATATTCTTAATGTTAAAAACATCTTAAACACATAAAACTGTGTTAAAATGTCACAGATAGAACTGTTAAGGAAACACCATATGTGATTCTCTGCTACAAGAGTGAATGAAGCAACAGTTTAATATACTCATTTAGCCACGGCTAGTAAGTAGCTTGATCAATAACCATGCTTGAACAAAATGTTGAAGAAACACAGCCCAAGCCCAGCAGTTCATGTGATGTTCTTACTGTGACCCGTTCACATTATTCTGTGTTTTGGATCGTTTTAAAAGTTAAAGATGGAATCCACAACGTTTAGCCACTAGATCCCCCCCCCCCAACCTGCATGCATTTCATTGACAGTGTTGATGTAGATCCTCTTTAACTTGCTAGCAAACCGCTTTGTCTTACTGTTCAAAAAGAAAAGAAGCCACATCAGCATCGGCTTTTCAGGCCTTAACACTCCTTTGAGTTTTAAGGCCTGAAAAGCCGATGCTTTTGCTTGTTGACCTGAGTTCAACGAGCAAAGGCACAACCAATGTAAGACCCTCTGAAGCCCTGAAGCCGGGCGCTTACTGCCTAATTTACACGTTCATCTGTTGTTTTTTTCACTAACTGGAGACTACTGAGGTCTTACACAGGTCTTACACATAACAATCATATTTGACCTGACAATTTCTATTATGTTTATATTTCATATTATGCTCTTCAGATTATTATTGTTATTTTCAAAGCGATTATTTAATTTAAAAGTGAATCAATACTGTTTTTTGGCTGACATATTTCTGCCAATAGGCCGCCAGCAGCAGTGTACATTTGAGATTTACTTTATACTTTTACACACAGAGCAGGATTTACAAGAAAATAAATACACATAACACAAAGTGGTGTGTTTTAGTTATCACTATTTTGATTGAGCTTCTGGTAGAAATGCAGAAGTTGGAGAAACTCTCAGAGAAAACATCTCTTTTCGTCTCTCAGCACGAGGCGAGGTTCCACTTAATAACTGGTATCTGGCTCATTGCGACAACATGCCATTAGTAACAATGCAAGTGTTTCAATGACCGTTTTAGTCAACAAATAATTATATATTACTCTATGCCATTAGTCTTTCACAAAACAGCATAGCATTTGCATGACTTTTTAATCATAATATTGCACAAGAAACAACTCAAGAATTCCCAAACCCAAAACTGCTTTAGTGTAGGTGACGGTGTTCCTGCAGGGTAAACATCGAACTGTAAAGAACCTCCTGTTGTGAAGTTATATCTTACAACAGCTTCAAGTCCATGGCCACTGAACACAGAGGACATGAACTGTGCATTTTTTAACAGTAATTATAATAATATCACAAAGTGCTCTGCATATAATTAAGCCAAAGTCAGCACCAATTAAAAAGGTAGAAAAGTAGGAAAACAGATACCACTATAAACAAAGCAAGCGATAAACAAAGATCGCAATAAAGAACACACAACAGACAGAATCCATTAAAGTGTGTGTGTGTGTGTGTGTGTGTGTGTGTGTGTGTGTGTGTGTGTGTGTGTGTGTGGGTGTGTGGTCTAGCATTACTATACTTGTGGGGACCTAAATCTGTTTACATAGTCACGTGTGGGGACTGGCTTCCCTTATGGGGACAAATTGCTGGTCCCCATGAGGGGGATCATTAATTTTAGGGTGAAGACTTGGTAAGGGTTAGGATTAGGGTAAGGGTAAGGGTTTGGGTTAGGCATGTGTTGGTTCTGGTTAAGGTTAGGATAAGTCTCCAGGAAATGCATGTAAGTCAATGTAATGTCCCCTGAAGTCATGTATACATGGTATGTGTGTGTGTGTGTGTGTGTGTGTGTGTGTGTGTGTGTGTGTGTGTGTGTGTGTGTGTGTGTGTGTGTGTGTGTGTGTGTGTGTGTGTGTGTGTGTGTGTGTGTGTGTGACAGCTGTAATGAAGAACAACAAGCCAGATGGCGTCAGCTTCTTTGTTCTGGTGTGTTTTCTCTGTGATTCTTTGTCTGTCCTCCTCTCTTTATGTCAGTGAGTTTAGGTTCAGGTATTGTTTTCAGCATACATTGTGAGAAGGTAGTTCATTTTGAGGAATTTTGATCAGTTATATCAAAGGAATGTTGTTGAACACAAATAGGAGGTGTTTCTGTTGGCTCTCTTTCTTTTTGTTCCTGTCTTTGTGACTCAAAGACACAGGCTTGGGTAAATACATTTTCGTTTTATTTATCTGGTAATGGATTACAAGATATTTGCATACATTGCTCCTCATGATTACTGTTAAAACCCACAGGAAAACGTGCACAAAGAAAATGAAAACTCCCAAAACAATGGTCCCAGTACCCTCTTTCTATTGAGTGAAATTAATAACCATTAAGCAACGATGACAACCGGAAGAAATATTGCATCGTGAAAGTGGAAAATATGTTTTAAAATTCAATGTAGGATTTTCTGTGTTTTATATAACCAAACTTTCTCAGCAGGGAATAAGAAAATCAAGTAATTTATGTCTGGATGACAGGTGGAGGGTGGACAGAGGAAGAAGAGGATGAGAAACCGGATGAATGGAAGGAGATTAACTGACAAATGAGAAGGAGAGACAGAGGAGTTGTGCCAAACAGGGAAAATCAAATGAGGATAATTAAACAGGGAAGGAATTGAAAGGATGAAGGGAGAGAAGGAGGAATTAAGGGTGGTGATAATAAATGGTCAAGAAGACTAATTGAAAGAGAGCGAGGGAGGAAACTATGGACTTGGGTTTCTGAAAACGTGTTTGAGAGACAAAGAGAGTGTGTGCGAGGGAGATAAGGTAGCAAAACAAATTAAGAAGGGAGAGAAAAAAGGGAAAGGAGACTAAAAGACTGACAGAATGAAAGAGTGAAATCAGATGGAAAGGCCTCTTGTTCATCCAGGCTGAAAGTTGAATCACGGTTACAAGCGTCTGGCTTCAGATCACCGTGTTTTGTATGCGTGTGTGTTTTCAATTAGGCAACGATACAGGAACAGATGCATTGTAGCATATGTTCGTATTGTTCTATCTTCTACTACACTGGACTGCACCCAAATGCACACTATTCATATCCTAGGCCTGTATATATTCTCCAATCACCTGGGTTGTGTGTGCATGGACATCTTGACTGAC
This sequence comes from Gymnodraco acuticeps, assembly GCF_902827175.1. Taxonomy (NCBI): domain Eukaryota; kingdom Metazoa; phylum Chordata; class Actinopteri; order Perciformes; family Bathydraconidae; genus Gymnodraco; species Gymnodraco acuticeps. The sequence continues at coordinate 1,617,031 of NW_022990368.1, forward strand.
AAGTATACCCTATGAACAAGTTTAGGGTACTTCAACTCAACTTTGCTCAAGTATTTTGAGCTTTTTACTGTTTGGAGTCAAATATTGGACTTTTTACTCCTCTTCATCCATTCGTCAACATAAGCTTTTAGTTACTCTGAAGGTTCATGGTATTAACATCAAATAGAAATCAACTAAGGAACTACCATGTACTATGGATAAAGATACCTGGCAGTATAAAAGTCATTAAAGTCAGCTTTACCTTTATCAGTTGCAAAATATACGATGTATTAATGGATCACTAATTATATATATATATATATATTATTATATGAATAACAATAGCCATCCTGTATAATGAGTACTTTTAACTTTGGTGTTCTAAGTATAGTTTGATGCTTATGTTTTGTTATTAAAATAAAATGGACTTTTTTGTAACACTTAACAAAGTATTTCTACACTGTGGTATTACTATGTTCACTTAAGTAAACAGAGTACTTATTCCCCATATGATTAGAGCAAAGTGCAATTTTAGAAAGGTTATGTTGTGTGTGGCCGTACTGGAAGTAGGCGAGGATCTGTTGCATCTTTAATTATTCACAACTTTTTTGTATTTACATAATTCATTTCTTACAACTTGCAGTCAAATGATGTGGCGCTTGCACATGCAAACGATCTCATCTGTCATGATTCTCACAGAAAAGCACATGGAGGTGTCAGGGAGTGATGCATAGGAGAGGGCACAGGTCCACTTCACAAAGGCTGGCCCTCATGCCAGACACAGCTCCACACAATAGGAGTTTGTAGATGATGCTGGGGCAGGAGACGTTGCACTGTGCAAAGGCCCAGATGTCCTCTCCTCAGTTATGTTCCTTGAGCACAGCAAAACATCTGTAGGGTCATTTTTATGACGACAGGTTTCAGAGTTATGATCAAATTTGTTTAAGCAATGAGAGGTCATAACGAAACCAGATGGAAGAGATGGGAACCAGATTTATATGTTTTGCAGTATATTATTACTCAAGTTTCAGTTATTCAGTTAATATAGTATAGTAGTGGGGAAAATACAAACACAATTCTAAATTGAAAATGAATGAGACAAAAGAGGGGTATGAGCAGTATGAGGCATGGCTACAACTGTTTGGTATTTTAAGCAAAAAACTTCACAGACATGTTTTGTATAGGTATGGCCCTACAATATATTTTTCAAATATAGCATGATAGGTCCACTTTAAAGGTCACCTTACAACAGACTTAAGCCCTTTCTCTCTGTCTTTATCTCTCCAGGATAAGTCAACGTGAAGATGAATGATGTGATGAAGAAAGGATGAAGATGACTGGATGAAGATGACAGAAGGATGAAACTGTCATGGTTTTGGATTTGTTGTTTTCATTTACCACCTTTATTATTTTTGAAATGTTTTCCTCCTTGTGTCTTGTCTGGTCCTACTTCCTGTGTTTGCCTCCCTGTTGTTAGTTTTCCTCCTGTGTCTGATTGTCTGATTGTGTTTACCTGTTGCCCTTGTGTTTCTGCCTCCCCTGCCCAGCTGGGTCTTGTCCTGTGATTACCCTTCTGTGTATTTAGTCTTGTCTTCCCCTGTACTCCATGTCTGTTCGTCGTCGTTTCATGTCCATGCTACCTGTCGTCTCGGTTCCTGCCTCGCCTATGCTCGTCTATGCTTGTCCATGTCTCCTGCCTGTTCCCGTCTGTAAGTTTGTTCCTGTCTGTCGTGCTCCCCGGTTTTGTTTTTGTTAATTAGTTTCTTGTTTTTCCTGTCTTCGGCTTTTTGTTAAAAGGGAGGCGTGTGGTGCAGTGGAGTAGTGCGTTGGTGTTCAGATCAGGGGAGCACAGGTTCAAACCCCACTGCAGTCAGCATGTCGTTGTGTCCCTGGGCAAGACACTTCACCCCAAATTGCTCCTGTGGGGATTGCCCACAGTATTGAGTATGTAAGTCGCTTTGGATAAAAGCGTCTAACAAATAACATGTAATGTTAACAAACCTTTTTGTATTTTTTAACTGCACTTGGGTCCATTTTCCCCAACCTGACAGTAACACGGCTTGAGGGTAAGGTCCTTTGTGATATTTTGGGAAGCAGAGGTTCAAAGTGCAATCAACTGCAGAGATCAGACAGGGTGGAGTGTATGTCTGCTAGCTCTGAGACCTGAGACCTGAGGCTCACCTATGATGCACGGAGAAACTAAGATGGATTTTGAGGAACAACTTTTCAGTGGGTTTGTTTGTCAGGTTTTGGTATTTTTTCAACTTGGCAGTGCACTCCCCGCCGTGAGGAAATGACTGTTTGTAAAGGAAAAGTAGTAAGTACTCGTCAAACTCACTCTTCATGAATTCATGATGACAATTTACAAAGACCATACATGAAAGTGTTCTGTGATTCAAAGTAAAGATGCTTTTTGAAACGATAGAATGGACTTGAGGTATCCAGCTCATGTATGTCCATTAAGTAGCATACACTTAAACAGTAGTAGAAAAGAATAAGTCCCCATGACATCACCAATTTGTCTATGGGTTATGATTTTGAAGCCTCAAATCTAGCATTTAGCATCTTATATCTTCGTTTTTTTGGAACAATTTGTAACATGAGAAGGTGGACTTAAGAATACTGAACAAGTTATTTTAGGAGAACAAACTATTACAATATCCTTTCATGAACTGAACACACTGTGAGAGGATTGAAGATTTAAACCTGACCAAGTTGTGGTAGAAACCTATCAAAGAGTAGCCAAAAGTCCTAAAGCCTAGATTGCTTGATGAACTGAATGAACATCATGATGCTTTTATTAAGACTTGAAGCTAGCAGTTGAGACCATCAACTCAATATCTGTTGAGTCACTTCCTGACTTTTATATATACAGTCTATGATCCAGACACCTTTTGCAGCCACTGCTCCCCCTGATGGTCATTAGAGAGATTGGAAGTTTAAGGCACTTCTGTGTTTACTTTCACTTTTTCGACCCCAGGTTGCTTCATGGTCAGCAGTGATTAAGGTTATACCTACTAGGGCTGTGTATTGGCAACATCTGGTGATACAATACGAATCATGATACAACAGTTATGAATCAATATATTGCAATATTGTTGGCAAGACGCTGTATTTAATTTAAATTTATTTTATTAAAATATCATAGTATAAGAAATAAGCTGCCATATGAATACAAATTAGAGAAAGAAAATCAACTCATGCAAACATGGGATTTGCATTTATAACAGTCCCCAGTCCCTTTTTTGTGCAATCTGAGCAAAGGTTGGCCTTGGCCTATGTCACTCAATTGTTAGTGTTCAGTGTTTTTTTCAATGATTTAATACAAATCAATACATTGCTGTCAGACTCAAAACAGTATCAAACTATAATATTTTAACACTGATTGATCATTTCTAACACCTTTCTTCTCATCAATTTCTTGCTATCCATGCCATCCAAAAAACAAAGTTAAAATGCCCAAACCCCTTGTTTTGTAGCAGTGTTTGTTATTTGTCAAATATATCAAAAATGTTTTCCCTTTGTTTTTAATGTGGCTGGTTCTCTCTATGCTACTATACACCGATTAAGTGGTACAATCAGTCCAACACACACACACACACACACTTAAATGTTTTAACATACTTTATGATTTCAAAACTGTGTATATATGTGTGAGAGGACAGGAAAAAGGTTGAGGGTGTGTTGAATGTGTGTGTGTATCAGATTCAACCTGATTAATGTCAGCGCCATTCCCTCTCATGTTAGTATTTCGTGCTGTACGCATGGCAGCTGATGCAGCTCTGAGCCGTAATGATTGGAGGCAACAAAATGTTCAGGGTTGGCATTCCCTAATGTCAACTTGTAAACATGAGACTTGGTGTGTGAAATGGTGATTGGAATGGCCTTTTTAAAAAGTTTTTTTGGAACTGATGCTAGCCAAGACCTTTTACTCCCAAGCTTGAGGCTGTTAACCCTAGCCATCCTGAAATAAAAAGTGTGAAATAAAAAAAGAGTTTGTTCGAGTGCAAATCTGAGATAATGAGACAGTCTTTGTAAAAAAAAAAAGTGTTAGTGGATAGAATCCTATAGCAAATAATGGATTATGTCATTTTATAATGTAATATCAACATTTAAAGTGATATAATGCAATCTAACCAAATGTGAATGTCTGTCTTTGGCAAAACCAGCAAATTATCTGACATATCAACTGATTTCAAAATTGCCTTAAAGTGTTTCCAATATCGCCTGCAGTCAGGGCCGGCCCTAGACTTTTGGGGGCCCTAAGCGAGCTTTGGCTTGGGGGGGGCCCCCCTCACTCTAGCGCATTCTCACGACACACAACACAGAACCAACTTTTATCTTATGATGTTAGCATAAGCACACATTGTATAAATAAGCATGTAAACACGTGGACCTAACCTCCTCTAGGGGGGTCCGGGGGCATGCCCCCCCGGGAAGATTTTTTTTTTAAATGTTGAAGTTAAAAGCATCAATCTGGTGCACTTTGAGAGCAACATGAAGAGATCTATGGATACATCTCTCAACACCCATATGAAACAGAACTGTAAACAGATTTTTCTTTTTGGATATTTTACAAATCACTCACTTTAAAACTGTATTCTTGTTTTGTCATATAGTATTTCATAACTGTTTTTCATTTATTCTCTCTGGCCTTCCATCTCATAATGTTCACATAGAAACTAGCTCTCAATATTAATATAATTTAGAATAATTATAATTCATGCTAAAATCTGTCACAAAAAGAGGTTATACATTTAAATTCAGGTGTTGTTATGGCAACGTCAGTGGCCAAACAGCCACATTTACTGCTGCAAATACATTCAAACATGCTGTCGACACGTAAAGCAGTGGCAACTATGCCACCATTTCAGCTGACTTTTTCTCAGAAATACTGTCACATAACATCCATATATTTCAGTGCTAGGTTGATGCTTAGCTAAGCTAACTATGAAACACTTTAACTGACAGGACCCAGGATCAACTGTGTACTGTAAGGTAGCTTCTAGCTTTATGTCGAACAGTAAGTCAACAGAGCTTTCTTTGAAATCACCAGGTAACGCTAAAAAACATAACATTTAGATTGTATGACAAAGTGTTTATTTAATATCTCTGGCTAGCTATAGCTACTTGCTAACATTTTAGCTTACCCCCGCGATTCAAAGTAACGTCAATGTAGCTGTAATTTATGCTTTGCTTATATGTTCGCATAACTTTGAAGTTTACTGACATTTACATACCTTGTTTACCTGGCTCAAGTGGTGGCTCTGGGGTTGTTGTGTGAGCCACCACTTGAGAATTGTCGTCTTTTTTAAGCCATTTTTTTCTTATGTCCATCTTCAAAAACTCAGAGTCCGAATGACAGTTTATTTTAAACATTGTCACAGCTCACAGGATAGGTACCTGTCAGCCAATAAGACAGGTGTTTATTTCCATTCAACTCTCTGGTTGGTCTGGTGTCTTGCCTCTGTTGCATTCACTGAACACGGGAAATGACAATCCTGCCTTCCTCTCATCAATCAATCAATGTTTATTTATATAGCCCAATATCACAAATGTTACATTTGTCTCAGTGGTCTTCACAGTGTGTACAGAATATCAGTATGACAATACGACACCCTCTGTCCTTAGACCCTCACATCGTACAAGGAAAAACTTCCGGAGAAAACCCACAGTTTAAAGGGAAAAATGGGAGAAACCTCAGGGAGAGCAACAGAGGAGGGATCCCTTTCCCAGGACGGACAGACGTGCAATAGATGCCGTGTGTAAATTGAAAAGACAATACATTTGCAACATAGGTAATCCAAATGTTTGGAAATGCATGTATGTATAATAAGAAGATGAATCCACGAGGATATCCATCCAGGACCTATGATCCAGGACCACAGCCACAACTCAAGATCCAGGGCTCGCGATCCAGGACACAGGACCGCATGATCATCCATGTCTCCGGATCCCGGAACCTCATGATGAGGTTCAGGTAAAGCATGGTTAATGTATTATATGATTGACTCAATAATATAATACTGTATATGACTTTGAGAGTAGGCAATCTAGGCATATTAACAACATTTATTAAACATACTTATCACGGCGACGGTGTACTGAGATAAAAAAAGAAAAATCGTTTTCTTTCTTTTTTTTTTCTTTTTTTGCTAGGGGGCCCTCAGTGGCTGCGGGGCCCTAAGCGGTCGTATAATGGGTCGGGCCGGCTCTTCCCGCAGTGGTTTAATACACCTATGTGAAAGAGACCACTAATTTAATATAAACAATATGGGAACATTTATAACAGGTTGGATTACTAAACTGACAATGCCAATAACTGGCCCTGATTTATAAAACTTTTATTTGATTTTCACATGGACTGACACTCTAATATTTCTGGCCACCTCTTCACTTGTAGTTTCGCTGTGACTCTCACTCTGTTTGTCTGGGATAGACATTAAATAATTGAGTTGTGGTCTGCTAACTTCCTTTCAGAGTGTAATTCAATCTGTGTCCCCACCAATTACCATAATGTATAATCTGATTTCAGCTGCAATGAGACACGATCTGATTACACTCTGGGCATTATACATTTATTATTACAGTAATGCAACACCTGGAAAGCCCCTCTTTCGTTTTTTCACTGTGTGTGAGTGTGTGTGCCTGAGTGAGAGAAAAAGAGAGAGAGACAGGTAGAGGGAAACAGGTTTACGAACAGAGAGAGAGAGGTGTATACAGAGACACGCAGAGTTTTTGCAGGAGAGAACTTGATTAATTTCATTGGTCCTGACCCCCTAAAACAAATCCAATATAACTGTCTGCTAGCTACTTCTAGAGCAATCCCAAAGGTGTGTGTGTGCCCATATGTGTTGTGTATGTGCATTACTCTTTAGATTGCTTTGTGTGTGTGAGCCTAAGTTTGTCTTTGTTTGGGTGTGGGTTTTTTTTTGTCTGCTTGACTGTTTCTATTCAGTTAGTAGCCAAACAGTCAAGGTGACTAAGTGAATCAAAACAAGCTAATTAGCTGCTAACCTAATAAGCTTGTCTAAGAACAAGTAGAAAGAAGAGGCAACATTCACCCCTTCCTATGCCTCCCTTCTCCCATTCCTTAATGAAATATGTGTCTCATCTCTCTCCTTTCTTCTCCTTATCCTAATCAGTCTCTTCTGGGCATTGTCTCAGAGTTTAACCTCCTCAAAGTCAATTTACCTTCCCACCCCTCTCTTGTCTCTGCTTCTCTGTTTTCTCCGTGTACTCCTTACCAGTCTCCCATTTGTATATGTCTCACTTTTCTGCCTCTCGTCTCCCTTTTTAACTCCCCTCTCACTCAGGGGGTGAGCTTCTCTCTACCCAGGGTCTGTGGAGGTGATACAATGTTTAATCCCCCTGTGGAGTGTTATTAATGACCAAATACTGAGAGAACACCACATTTAGTGGTATTAGTTGTTTAATAGTAGCAGTTGCTTTTGCATCCTCACTGCATTTCACTTCAGACTGCAGAGCAGTTATGAAATGAAGGTTTGAACATATTAATCAGCTCTAACACTTGGATGAACAGATCTGGGTGAAGTACAGTCATGCAACTAATACATTAAAAATATTTGGTAATTGAAATGGAAGTAAAAATGATCTTTTAGCTACTCGAATGTTAATATTTGCTGGTACTTGCGACTTCTACGATAGTTAAATGAGGTAATTAGAAACGTAATTGTCCACAATGTGGAAAATTGTCTTTGGCTTCACCAATATCAACATGAATAACAAATGGGTCAGTAGTAACAAACAGTAAAACATTGGGAGAGCTTGGAATTTAATTCTATGCAAAAGTAGTTAAAAAAAACAAAAAAAAAACAACAGTCGGTACATTTCTTATGCCTGATACTTTTTCGTTTTGTTGTCAATTGTTGTCTGGCAAAACAGGCTTATTGTATATGTCAGCTTCTGCATGTCTCTCACTGTGGTTAATCGTCCAATTAATCAACATTCGAAAACAAAATTAACACAACGAGGCACAGTAGTCTAATCAAGATAAATGTAGAGACTGCTGAAATTAAAGATTATGGGAGAACACAACAGCCTGGTAATAGAGTCAAAGTAGAGCAGTTTAAAATCAATGACAATGGCGTTATGAAAGCAGATTGCATTTGAGTTTGGATAAATGAAACAGGTTGCATAGGCACTGAGTGTGTTGGAGTCGAATTGATCCCAGAGCATCAAGAACCTGAATAAAACATCTTAATCCAAATGAGACAAGCACCGTTTAACCTGATTCTTATCTTTCTGAAATAACATCAGTACGATTTTATAGTAGACTGAAGCCTGGCAGTTTAATGCATCATTTACAAATAAGACTTTTCACAAAGTGTTGCATCATAAATGCAAAAACAACTTAATACACACATGTCAAAATTCATTAAACAAGCCATCACTTTCAAATGGCTTCTGTAATTGACTATAGCTTCTTTAAACGGGACCATTAGATTCTATAGGTCTTAACGGCATCTTACATAAATATTAGTTGCACAATTCTCCCCATCATAATACTGGAACACCTTTGAAACAACACGACATCCTTCATTATCGTTCAACATGTACACTTTACTCTCCAGGAGGCAGAGGGAGGGAGGTATCAAGGGAGAGAAAGTGAGAGAGGTAGCGTTTCTGCAAAGATTAGATTTCCTTGTTTGAGCTTCATCTGAGTCATGAAGCTGCAGCATCCAATCAAGACTCGGTCAACATTCAAAGGGTGGATCTTTATTATCTTAGATTATATATTATTTTACTTCATTTAGAAATATTATGTATACGTAACATTGAGGGATAAAGAGGAAGAAGGCAGGATGAGAAACAAGTGTGATGAAAAAAAGGAAAGAACGGGGAACAAAGAGAGAGAGTTAGGCGGTGTGACTTGTACGCCTAAATGAGTTTCAGTCAGATAAATGCCAATATGAGAGAGGTTCATTTTGGAGTCCTGAGCATTAACAGATATTGGAGATCTTGTAAATATCTGTGCTGCTACACTTCTTTCCATCAACTTTTTTACCAACTGCACAGTGAAATCTATTTTTGTAATTTTGGGGAGGCAAAGATAAAGGTCTCAGAGCCACCATGCAGTGAACCTCCAGGAATTCAAAAGACTGCTCCATAATGCCACACGCATGAACTAAACACACAAGTCTCATCTGCTTGTAACCTTTGAAGGAAAGTAACGGTTAAAGATAGGAGGGAAGAAAATCCAGCTACAAATTGATGATTCAATTGCAGTAGAAATCTATAGGTTACTTACGTAACCCCAGTTCTCAGAGTAACATGAAGTGAGATGTCTCACTATGAGATGCGCCTCATCGCGGAGCAAACAGAAGCATCAATCTCATTACGCCAATCCTGATTGGCTGGTGATCTTGACGTCAGCGTCAGGGAATTCACCCCCTATAAGTAGCTTGCGCCACGACGCATGCGTCATTCAAAATAAGCACCTCTTCTCGCTTCACCATAGCAAGGAGGGCCGTCTGGTGAGACATCTCACTTCATGTTACTCTGAGAACTGGGGTTACGTAAGTAACCTATAGTTCTCATTCATAACACTCCGTTCGATGTCTCACTATGGGAGCTTATCTCGAAAATCACCAAACCAACCAGAACTTAACAGGTAGAGCTCTGACTCAACCAGGTGCCCAGCACTGCTTGAGTCACACTGGGAGCAAAACGTCCAGCTTGTTAAGAGGCAGACAAAAGTAAGCGGCGAGGACCAGCTCGCCGCTGCACCAATGTCTTGGATGGGAGACATCCTGGACAGAGCCCAGGATGCAGCCAGACCCTGAGTCGAAAGAGCTCGCGGACCCGAGGGTGCCTGCGAACTCTGACTCGTATGAGCCCCAAAGCAATTGCTTCCACAAACCAGTGGGAGAGCCGTTGCTTAGTAACAGGCTTGCCCTTATAAGGGTTTGCCCAGGACACAAGGGGTTGGTCATTATGACGAAGCACCCTTGATCTGTCCCTGTACGTGCGTAAAGCACGGGCTGGACACGGCAAATCCGGCCGCTGTTCCCCGGAGGAATACAGTGGCGGGGAGGATGCCTCAATGTCAAATGTGGTACCTGAACCAACCGCCTTAAGATAAAGGTAGGGTTGGGCTTCAACCACACTCTGTTTGCCCTGGGGCGAACTGAGTGCATGAAGACTGTACAGATAGCGCATGAGTGCCACTGGCTCGCTTGGCAGCTGCCAGGGTCAGCCTCATGTCACACTGTATTCAGATTGTACCACTCACGGGCCAGGCCCATAGAGCCAAGCGCTCTGGGTGTGGGTGAAAGATTGCCCCCCCCGCTTGGGACAGTATGTCCCTGCGTAGTGGGAGCTGCCATGGCTGCCCGCACAGCAGCTGATATATCTCCGCTGGCCAGTACATAGCTGGCCAGTGCGGAGCTATCAGGATAATTGTGTGGCGTTGCTCTCTCACTCTGGCCAGAGTTGGGGGTATCAGAGCCAGGGGTGGGAACGCGTACAGAAAGCCCGGGGGCCAATCGTGCGCGAGTGCATCCACGCCTAACGGTGCATTTAGATCGCACATCGAAAAGAACAGCTGACACTGAGCGTTGTCTTTCGATGCGAACAGATCCACCGCGGCTCTGCCGTAACGCACCCACAGCTGGCTCACAATCCTTGGATGTAGAGTCCAGTCTGCATAAAGTGGTATACCTCTGGACAGTAGATCTGCCCCGAGGTTCATCACTCCCGGTACGTGCGTCGCTCTCAGAGAGAGGAGACGTCTACCGCTCCATAGGATCAGTTTGCGCGCCAGTGTGTGTGTAACTGGAGAGAACGCAAACCCCCTTGGCGGTTAATATATGATATTGTGGTCGTATTGTCTGTCCTCACGAGGACTTGATGTCCCCTGAGGAAAGGCAGAAAGCGTTTTAGGGTGAGAAACACCGCTAAAAGCTCCAGGTAATTTATGTGCGCCCGCTGGAGGTCTCTGCTCCAGAGACCCCTCACCGGGCGACCTTCATAAATACCTCCCCAACCTGTCAGACATGCGTCCGTGGTGACCACTTTCCGTGAAAGGACAGCACCCATAGGCACACCTCGTACTAGAAAAGTCGGGTGCAGCCAGTGGCGCAGTGCCATTACGCATTTCACAGTAACCATAACTCTCGCGGGGTTTAGTTTTAGGGCGGCCACCCAGCGCTGAAACTCCCTCATGTGTAAGCGTCCCAGTCGTACGACCAGGATGGCTGACGCCATGAGCCCCAGCAATCGCAGGCATGATCTGAAGAGAACATGTTTGTGCAGCTGGAAAAGAGCGAGACAAGCTCTGAAAGCTTTCACTCTTTCCGCTGACAAGCGGGCTGAAAAGGGCACCGAGTTCAGGCGTAAACCCAGGAAGAGTATAGTCTGCGCGGGGCACAACATGCTCTTCTCTGTGTTTATTATGAAACCCAGGTTGAGCAGGTGCTTTACGAGGACATTTGTCTGCGTAACAGCCTCCTGCTCCGACTGTGCGAGAAGCAGCCAGTCGTCCAGGTAGGTCGCCAGGCGAATACCCTGTTGTCTTAACGGGGCTATCGCGGCTTCCGTACATCGTACAAACACCCTTGGACTGAGAGACAGACCGAAGGGGAGTACTCTGTATTCATAACAGATCCCCTGAAATGCGAATCTCAGATATTTCCTGTGTGGGTAATATACTGGGATGTACGCATCTTTCAGGTCGACTGATGTAAACCAGTCGTCCTGTCGCACGAGCCGCAGCAGAGATGTGTGAGTGAGCATTCTGAACTTATATCTTTTTTAGATATTTGTTCAGAGCCCTCAAATCAAGTATTGGCCGAATTCCGTTCCCTCCCCGTTTGGGAACGAGGAAGTACTTGGAATAGAAGCCGCCCTGACTCTGCTCGGCGGGTACAATAGATATAGCCCTCTTTTCTAGGAGTGAGAGAATCTCTCTCTCCAGAATATGGGCTGACTCTCCTCGGGCCTGCAAATGCAGAATGCCCGAGAAGCGAGGGGGGGTGACGGTGACTTGGAGTCTGTAGCTCCGTGTAACCCAAGCAGATGTCGTGAGCATCTCCCGCTGTATGCTCCTTAGAGCCAGCTGAGATGTCACGTCTCTTCCCCTCTGAGTCTCTATTTGTTGTGTTATGGGGCCCTCCAGTGTCTGAGCACTGTGGTGCCCCATTTCGACAATCCCCACCGACACAGCGCATGCGCGTGGCGGTGGTGCCCTTACGGCTCCAGCCGGCACTGCGCATGCGCGTGACGGTGGTGCCTTTACAGCTCCAGCCGGCACTGCGCATGCACGTGACGGTGGTGCCTTTACAGCTCCAGCCGGCACTGCGCATGCGCGTGACGGTGGTGCCTTCACGACCCCAGCCGGCACTGCGCATGCGCGTGACGGTGGTGCCTTGACAGCTCCAGCCGGCACTGCGCATGCACGTGACGGTGGTGCCTTTACAGCTCCAGCCGGCACTGCGCATGCGCGTGACGGTGGTGCCTTCACGACCCCAGCCGGCACTGCGCATGCGCGTGACGGTGGTGCCTTTACAGCTCCAGCCAGCACTGCGCATGCACGTGACGGTGGTGCCTTTACAGCTCCAGCCGGCACTGCGCATGCGCGTGGCGGTGGTGCCTTCACGACCCCAGCCGGCACTGCGCATGCGCGTGACGGTGGTGCCTTCACGACCCCAGCCGGCACTGCGCATGCGCGTGACGGTGGTGCCTTTACAGCTCCAGCAGGCACTGCGCTTGTGCGTGACGGTGGTGCCTTCACGACCCCAGCCGGCACTGCGCATGCGCGTGACAGTGGTGCCTTTACAGCCCCAGCCGGCACTGCGCATGCGCGTGACGGTGGTGCCTTTACAGCCCCAGCCGGCACTGCGCATGCGCGTGACGGTGGTGCCTTCACAGACCCGTCAATTGTCCGCCCTTTGAGAGAGGCCGTAGCTGCTCTCAGAAGGGGACCAGTTGACGGACTGTTTATTGTTTTTATTGTTTTTCTTTTCATTTTTTTTCCGAGCTGCGCCCTTGGCTCGAAGCCTGGATGCGTCAGCGGAAAATGTTTTATGACAGAAAAATCAATAAGTGTGTGACATGTGTTTACGCGGACTTGAGGATGGTGTTGAGGCATCTCTCGAGGCGGCGGGAACACATTTAGAGCTGGGGAACCGTAGACTTCCAGCTTTGTCACAGAGGGGAGAAGGAGGGGCTGTCACGCCGCTCGCTTCTTCTTCCTCGACTGCTGGCCGAAATTCTGGGTTGGCTGCGCCTGGGCTGCAGCCGGAACCTGAGATTTTCTAGGCCAGCTCGCCCTCGTCCCCTGCCTGGGCTGGGGACTCGGGGCGGACTGCGACCTCTGCGTTTTGGGTATTTTGAACCGAGCAGGGTTCGGAGCAGCTTGGACGAAGGGCTGCCGCTGCGAAGGCAGCGGCTGGGCCCTTCGAGGAAGGCAGAGGTGGAAGGCCTCGTCCTCCTTCTTTTTCGACTCGCATCTCCTCTGCATGGAGGCGAGAGCGGAGCCGAAAATCCCCTCGGGAACGATGGGCATGACAAGCACATCCTCCTTTTCCCGGTCTGGGAGGTTGGTGAGGTTGAGCCATCTAGCTCTTTCCTGCACCACCATGATCCCCATTGTTTTGCCCGTGGCCTGGACGGCGCAGCGTTGGACACGGAGACAAATGTCTGTGACCACGGCCAACTCATCCAGAACGGCCGGTCCAGGATTACTCAACATATCCTCACAGAGCTCTGCTTGGTATGCGGTTAGCAGTGAGGAAACGTTCAGAGCCCTGGCGGACAACGCTGCGGCTGTGTAGGACCGTTCAGTCATGGTCGACTGGAAACGGTCCACCTTCACTGGCAGCGTGGGGTTCCTGCTTGGTGACGGGCCCATCCTCGGTAGGAGGTGGGCTGCCACCAGCAGTTCCATCGGCGGTATGCGGAGCAGGCCGAGCCTCTGCGGGCGAGACCATGGTGAGGTCTCGCCGGGAGCTCCCGCCTGGTGAGGCGTGGGGCTCCGTTCCCGCGTCTCTTGCCGCCACCGGGTCCCGGCCTGACACGGCGCGGGATCCCGGTTCCGCAGCTGCCGCTGTTAGTGAGCCCCAGACCGACACAGTGAGGGGCTCAGTCTCTGCGGCGGACGCCCCCGTGTCTTGATTGCCAAACGGCGAATCAGTGGACATGAGGGAGTCCTGTTCCAACAAGCTAGCTTGGTGTGCTAGCCGTCGGTGGAGGCTCTTTCGGATGAAAAGGGCACAATGCCCGCACGAGCCGGGGTTGTCGATAGCCTCCTGGGCGTGTTCCAGCCCGAGGCAGGACGAGCAGACCTGGTGTGAGTCTGTGCCTGCTATCTTCAACCCGCAGCCGCATGACCGAGCCTCCGAGTCCCTGACTCCTCTGGTGTGAGGGGGAGAGGCGTCCATCTTGTTCGCCTCGTGGCGTGGAGAGGAGCCGCTCGTAACAGGTACGTCGTTGAGAGAAAAAGTGTTACCAACCCGTCCTTAATCCGGAGAAAAAGGGACGGTGTGGGTCCTTTGTTCTCAAAGAATATTGACTGGTGTGTCAATATACTTCTAATCCTTTTCTCCTCCGTGAGAGAGAAAAAGAAAAGCGTCCTCGCTACCGTGGTGTCGGTAGTAAGGGGAAGCTAGCTAGCAACAGGTGCGTAGCTAGCTTGAGAAAAATCAAAACCTTACCTTACTTTCCGGGGAAAGAAACGGCGAGGTCGATTTTAATACTAACTGGCGTTAGTATTACCGTCTTCTTGCGAAGCAGAAGGAGTAGCCGGCGAGCGCCCGTCGACCGAAATGGTTATATTTGGGTTCAGTCTGTGGACCGTTAAGCTTGTCCGGCTACTATAGAGATGTGCTCTGAAGCGAGAAGAGGTGTTTGAATGACGCATGCGTCGTGGCGCAAGCTACTTATAGGGGGTGATTTCCCTGACGCTGACGTCAAGATCTCCAGCCAATCAGGATTGGCGTAATGAGATTGATGCTTCTGTTTGCTCCGCGATGAGGCGCATCCCATAGTGAGACATCGAACGGAGTGTTATGAATGAGAACTTGAAAAGTATGTCAATCAGCAAAGGATTTTGGAGTTGTGTTTTTACCATCCATCACCAATGCATTTATCTCACCAGTCACATATGAACTCTCTCCCCTTTCCCTCAAACATCTAAACCAGGCGTCATGTGTTTCATATACTTAGACAGTCACTTTAATAGGAATAAGCTCATTCTTGTTGCAGTCATATTTCTTTGCCAGCCTTTTTTATTCAGCATCTCAATCGAGTTCTGGCCTCTAACCTTGGTAATTATTGTTGATAACATGTATCAAATTTAGAGATTTTTAGCCAATGATGGCACATCAGTGAAGTTTGAGGCATATGGTTACTACTGTCCTGCTTTGAACAAATAGTTCAATTTAGAAAGCTGTCATACTTCATGATCACGGGTCATTAGTCCAACCCAGCAGGGACCTCAACAGGCCTCTTCTAAATGTTTGATTATTAGCCGAGGGCATGTGCAAGATGCACGGAGAAAACAACAGACCAAATGTTTTGAAATACTTCCCAGGAAATGGGGATTGCTGTAGATTACATCATAGTCTATGAAAATAAGATTCAGAGAGGATTTCAGTTTGTGTTCCTTTCCCATGGAGACTCCATCATGCCTCTAAGTGATGTCAGATAAATGCACTTCATCTTGCTTCACATGCTTCCAACCTGCTGGGAAATTGTATTGCAACTAGGCTTGCGAAACTTAGGAAATAGTTAAGGTAGAAACTTTCCATGATAATTATTATGAATTTATCACAATTATTGTATATAACAGGATATAAAAAAAGGGAAATGCATTGCTGGTACCAGTGCTTTCCAAGTCCATCTGCAAATAACCAAAATAACATTTAACCAGCACATAATTAATGTGACAATACAGATGGTGGGGAACTGAAATATCATAAGTAATATAATCAAAACTTCTGAAAGCATGTTATCCTTTGGCTTTCACAGTGTTGGCTGCACACGTGATGGGAAATGCACCGTGCATGCAGAGGGTTGTAATTTGACTGAATGAGTTGGATGGTAGCAAATGATCTGTACATGTGATGGAATAATGAAATGCTTAATTAAGTGCATGGTTACAAATCAATTAAATGGGCAAAACATCCTTCCTGATCATTTCTGTCCCTTCTACTAAATGCTTTGGAGCCCTGCTCTTTTCTATTTATAGAAAAAATATCTTACCTTCCACTTTGTGTGACCTTTTGCGTCATTACACTGGTGAGCTCTTATCCACTGAGTATTGGTTTCATATGAAAGTGTTAATTGCTTTCTAATAAAGAGAAACAGATCTGATAGGAACACCATTGTGCTGTGCTCCTAAGGAGGTTAGTTAGCCATGTGTCATATTGATCACTATGATGGTGTATCGACCAAGGTTAGATTATACTTCTTAATCTATTTAAACCCTCTTTTCAGCTCCATTGTAACCCAGGTCTATTCTTCGAGCTTTGCAAATCCTCCTAAGGAAGGCAAGCTGAGATAATGAGAAAATGAGATAATCATCGCTCTGTAAAAACAATCAAGCTGAATATTTTGTGTTTAAGTGTCGGCTTGCACTGCTGGAACAATGAATCACCTGCAAAGCAAACTTAATTCTTTGAATTGAATCAAACTGTGACTTGGCGACACAGTGGTATTTCTTCAAATTGGATTATCCTAACGCAATGAGAATAAGTCTCTAATAGACAACAGGCTGTTGCATCCGACAACCTGATGTTGTTTCATCCCTAAATAATTCACAAATGAGTCAATATGGAAACATAATAGGGTTGTAATGAATTGTTCCAACACTAATTACAAGGAAAAAGTAGCCTGATAAATGAACAAACTAACAAATGAATTCAAATGGGACAGACGCTTGAAGAAACCATAAGGTGCTCGGTTATCAGAAACAGAGGTTGCTTTGACCTCTTCCCTTATCTGGCTATTGTTCAATCACATGGAAGAATTCCTAATACTTTCTAAGGGGCTTTTTGAATTTACTCAACCATACACATATTGTTCTGAATAAAACGTGTGCCAACAAATATTTGTACACACCTGATAGAGAACTGTGTTTGAAGGCCTTGTGATCCTTTAAGAGGAACTCTATGCATTAAGGAAAAGTGTGTGTGATTAAGAGGGATTTATTGACAGAAATGGAATATTAAATACACAACTATGTCAGTGTATAATCCCTGAAACTCAAAAAGGTTGGGTTTCCTTAAGCTATAAATGAGCTCCTAATATCTACCTACAGTATGGAGCTGGTCCTCTTCCACAGAATTTGCAATGTTTCACCGCCATGTTTCTTCAGTAGCCCAGAATGGACAAAACCACAATCTGTTTTTTCCTCTTTGCATTTCCTAAAGGCCAGCGTAGGTTTGCTGACACACTTTGAAAGGGAGGGGTTGTTTTTCAATCTGCAACTTCACTTCTGTATGCCAATTATTCCCACAAAGTACTCCTATCTCAGTTTTATTTGACTATTAGTGTCCTCTGGAGCTACATGTGACGTGAAACTTGATTCCTGGACACATTTCAGAAAACTGTTTATTGTACGGATCATTCACATCTCCAATGGCCTTTATTTTAAAAGATGAATGTGTCTATCTTTCAATTCTACCCTATATTTAGCTTACTGATTGGTGCTTTCCTCTTTGTATAATCAAACAACATACAATAGCATATATAATTATTCCTACTTCTAGTCTAAAGAGACATATGCCACCAGATGCAAGGATTCAGTACAATGAATGATGCAAACACAGTCACATATTGTGAAGCCTTGATGCATGGCGTCTCAATACTTGGCTGATGTTAAAATCATTGAGCGTGTGTGGGCATACATGGCATCCTAATGAATCCAGACACCCTTGACAGTGAAATTATCCGAGTGGAAAGTTTCGTCATAAACATTTAAGACATTTGATTTGCCTTTTTAGTGTGTTATCAAGTCTAAAAGGGTCAGCAGAACATTAAAATCAATCTTTCTCCGTCTCACCCTGTCAGTCATATACAAATGCAAGCACATACACATTCTTAGATGCTTTTCCTTCCATCTTCCAAAACAAAGTCAGGTCATGCTGAGTTGTAATTAACTTTGCACGATGACTTCAAACAAATGATGTGGCTTCTCTCTTAATATCTCATTACACTTTAAGATGTTGTGTCTTTTTTATATGAGGTTCATATATGAAGTCTGCGTTCATTAAAGAAGGCGATTCCCTAACGCTGCGATGCCCTCTCGTTTTGAAGGTTTTGTTTATGACATTCACAGAAAAGAGTAAAGGTAAACATAATCAACAAAAAGAACACGGGAAAATACATCACTCTGTACCACCCATGCTGACTAATATGAGATCTAAAGGATTTTCAGTGCTTAAACATCACAGCAGTGACAGTTTATCCCGCAAAATTATGCTAAAAGAGAAAAACACTCTTGGATTAGGACGCTTAGGTAAATAAATCCACTTCTATCATCAGGGATACACTCACAAGCTACAAGTCAGCAGACAGGCTGCAGGACCGGTAGACACGTGATCAAAGAGGCAAACAGGAAGATATGCCCCGCTCAATACTACTTGACAATTTGTTCAACCCCGCTAAAGGGTCAATAGGTTTTCATGGATTGGAAATGAACTTCATTAAATGAGGTGTGTGTGTTGAGGTTGGGGGTTAGTCGGTATTATAGACAGTCAGAGCACACAGAGGTGAAAGGGGAGGCTCATATAGGGGAGGGAACATAGCGATAGAGAAGAGCAGAGAGTGACCTGAAGAGATACAAGAGGAGGACACGAAAAGGAAGACTAGGAGACACACAAAAAAGAGGAATATATATAGAATGGAGAAGGAGGAAACCAAGGGAGCGACAGAGATCAATATAGAGAAGTGGGCAGTGTGGAGGAAGAGTGAGAAAGGCTGAAGAGATGAAAGGCTGTGTGCTGATTTGTTCCCTAACTGGAGAATTGAAATTGATCTGAGAGACAAGGGTGTGTGTCAGTGACCTGTGAAGTGTGTGTATACAAGCATATTGGTGCACAGTTGTGTATACCTCGATGAACTTTGTGTGGTGTGTGCCTGTGTTCATGCAGGCGTTATTAGAGAGGGAGAAACAGGCCGTCAGGCTGATCGACTTAAACAAGCAGAGACCGAGCAGCGCACACATCTTGACTTTGGTCAGATACGATTTAATAAGGGTCAGATATTTTCAAATGGCTATTACTGCTGGGTCACATGCTATCTGATTGAGTTTCATATACTGAAAGTGCAAGGTCAAACATTTTAAACCCTGGCTGAACTTCATTTCCCCTAAAGTAGCTTGAAGGAGAATACAAATAATTCCATCTGTGTCGCTAATGTATGTGCATGTTAAAATCAAACCCTTTCTTTGAGATATACTGATGAGAAACGATTGTTGCATATTGATTGTGTCTGTGTGAGAGGATGTACTGCATAGAGATCATACAATAATGAGTCATAAACACACATCAAATCACATCCTCCATGTTCACACTTTGTAGGCATAACGTACATTTCACAAAGCGGATTGTTAAGGTAATTAGACACCTGATCATCACTGAAACACCTTGTCTCCCTGGATCATGTCGTGTCTTTATGTAATAAGATACATATTTGTCAATGTATAAACCTAATGTAAGTACTTCCTCTGCTATTATATTGGGAACACGATTATGCCAAAAGACTGTTCACTTTATAAAAGACTAAACCACAATCTAAATCTTTTAATTATTCATGTCTACATTTGTACTTTTTGTGAACTGAGGTTTTAACCCCACCTTTCCAAATATCTGTCGAATGCATTTTTTTTAATTGCATGTTCAATGGATAGTTTCCATAATATCTTGTATGATTGAACATTTTAGTGATCTGGCTTGGCAGATTTAGTAGAGCGTTCCTACATCTTCCTCTGAAACATCTGTAGCTATGCATGGGTTTCATTTTTTCCTCGGCCATATACATTACGACAGGGGTGCCCAACCTTTTTTGAACCGAGAGCTACTTTTAAAGTTGCCAGTCTGCCGAGATCTACCAGTCCAAATAGAGAGGCGTAGCCATTACTGACAGCCTACTACAAGATAAATACACACTTCTACTTGTATAAAACTGACCTTTGTACGATGAATACTTCATAAAATACTGCAGATCCTTTATCTTACCTCTTTTTAATCTACACACATACAAGTATTTAACTGAAGTTACACAACAGTGTTGTTGATACAGAGTTGGAGTTTATTCACACGTAATGTTTTCAAGAAACATTGAACAGTGCTGCCACATATGACACAGGAAAAAAAAGAAAAGACTCTGAACCCTTTCTTTGCCATTATATAAAAATAGTGTTGCTACAAAAGTATAAATGAGGCTTACTAATAAGACAACTCAGATCTGAAGCTACACAGGAATCTGCTGCCAAAGTGCAATAAAAAAGACTAAATTAATAGAATCAAACCCTTTTTTTGTTGCATTTTAGTAGAGTATAAAAATAAATGCCTTTAAAATAGGATGCAAGCAACACTAGTTTCTTAACCTGAATTGATGATAGACTATAATCAATTGAAGTTTGCATTCTTATACCATTTTGTACAATAATTATAATGAATAAGTTCAAACAAACTAAAACTTACAGCTGATTAATAACGGTATCTAACTTGAGTTTTTATCATATCAAAAACCTGTTGAAATGCTACTGTTATTTTATTACGCATCGGCAGCCTCCAGGAATGCTTCTTTCACAACTTCGCCGTCTTTGAAAGACTTCATGTGTTTCGCAAGAACGTGACTGACACGATAAGATGCTCTGGTAGCAGCCTTGCTCTTGTTGTTGGGCCTGGTGAAAATGGACTGCTGTGCATTTAGCTGTCCTCTCAGGCCCCTCCCCTTTTGGGAGCGTAGGGCAGAATTAGGAGGGAATTCCGTCTCGTAGCGTTTGTGCACTGTTTTGAAATGCCGCTCCTAAATTAGCCTTCTTCGATAAAGCCACGCTCGCATTGCAGATGAGACAGATGGACTTTGAATTGGAATAGATAGAAAAATTGTTCATCCTCCCACTCGGAGTGAAAATTATATATGTTGGGCTTTTTTGCTTCTGCCATAATTGCGGTCTTGTGTGTGTGCGGACTGTCACTCCTATTGACACGGATAACGTCAGCGAAATAGTGCCCACTGCCCACCAGCCACGCCCCGACACATGGGGTCACGCTGGCCAATCACAAAGCTTTGGTGCGTTCAAGTGCATTATTCTGGCACAGGAAGATTATGTTACAGGACATTAACGATAAAACAGAATATTGTTGTTCTATTTTTAGACACGTCTCGCGATCGACTGGAAATCTCCCCGCGATCGACCGGTCGATCGCGATCGACTGGTTGGGCACCCCTGCTTTACGATAACCGTTTTTAGCTGGTAATTTCAGAAAAGTGCTTATGCTCAGCAATGCTTCTTTGCCAAAGATGTTAACACATAAGACAAGACACTTAATTACACAGGACATACACCAGCATACTCCCTGCACACACAAGACTGTAACCACTTTTGACTCAAGCACCATCACATGTTTGCAGATCTCACAGCTGTGGAGCCTGATCTCAGATTATACCAAATGAAGGAGGAGTAGAGGACCTGACCCGCTGGTTTCAGGACAACAACCCAGTGGCGCCAGCAGGGGGGGGGGGCATGGCCACCCTGATATATTTGTTGGCCCCCCCACCACACACACCGCCTCGCCAGTCACGTATGCGTAGTAGTTTATCTGATATTTAACAACAAATACACAGCCAGCGAGTCGCTTGATTTGAGCTTCCAACACTCATACTGCAGCCCCTCCCTCTCCCTCTGCTACCATGGTAACACTCTGATACTCGGTGCACCACTCTGATACTTGCGCGCACCACTCTAATACTCGTGCGCACCACTCTAATACTCGTGCGCACCACTCTGAGATTCGCACAGACAGCAGCAGGGTTGCAGCAAAACGTTTCTTTCTACTGACTTGACAAAATCCACCAGACTTCTAGAAGGTAAGTCGTATACGTTCGTTGCCTGTTAAGCCCCACAACACTTAGGCTTTAGTGTGTTAGCTTTAGGTAGCAAAAAACGGAGATATGCTTACCATGTTGACAACCCCCAGGACAGAGGGGCTAAAGAACTGTTTTGTGTTCTTGATAGCTATGGACTGACTCAGCATGTGACGGAGCCCACGCACAATAAGGGGCACACTCTGGACTTAATTATCTCAAAGGGTGTGAATATCTCTACGGTTGTGGTGACTGATGTTGCACTCTCTGACCATTCCTGTGTTTTCTTTGAGAGCTCTATTTCAATTCACAAAAATGTTCAAAAAGAGATAACCACAAAGCGATATTTAACTGAAAATACTAGAGTAATGTTTACTCAGAATTTTTCTTCCACACTTGCCCCTGCTAACATCTCAGTAAATGAGCTAGTAGATCATTTTAATTCAAAAATTAAAAATGTTATAGATGCCATTGCTCCAACTAAGGTAAAGGAAGTGTCTGGCAAGAAAATATCGCCATGCAGAAAGGCCATGACCGTGAAAACAGAAAAAAGAGAATGTCGAAAAGCTGAACGCAGGTGGCGAAAAACAAATCTCCAGGTTCACTTTGAAATCTATAAAGAGAGACTTGGCCTTTATAATTTGGAATTGAAAAACGCACGACAATCGTTCTTCTCTGACATCATTACCAAAAACAAAAACAACGCACGTGCCTTGTTTGCTACCGTCGACAGACTAACTAACCCCCCAGTGTCAGTAGCCTCTGAATTTCTATCCACCAGGGCGTGCAATGATTTTGCCTCCTTTTTCACTGACAAAATTCAGAAAATCAGACAAGCAGTCAGTGCCTCTGCATCAGGAACAGCAAATGTGTTGTCCCTATCTCCACTTAACATAAATTCAAACACCATGACACAATTCCATCAGATTAATGATAAAAACCTAGAGGACGTTATACAACTTCTGAAATCCTCCTCCTGCTGCCTTGATATTCCAACAGGATTTTTCAAAGATGTTTTGCCTTGCATGGCCTCAGATCTACTTCATATAGTAAACAAATCTCTTCACTCAGGTATTTCTCCACAGGCCCTGAAAACTGCAGTCATTAAACCGCTCTTAAAAAAGAATAATCTAGATGCTTCAGTAATGAACAATTACAGGCCCATATCAAACCTCCCACTTCTAGGTAAAATCATTGAAAAAGTTGTTTTTCAACAGTTGAGTAATTTCTTGCATTTAAATAACTGTTTTGATGTGTTCCAGTCAGGCTTTCGTCCAAACCACAGCACTGAGACTGCTCTTGTAAAGGTCTTTAATGACATCCACTTAAACACAGACAGTGGCAGAACTTCAGTGTTAGTATTATTAGATCTCAGTGCTGCGTTTGACACTGTTGACCACAGCATATTACTAGACCGACTTGAAAACTGGGTGGGACTTTCGGAAACAGTTCTAAATTGGTTTGAATCCTACTTAAAGGACAGAAACAACTTTGTTTCTATAGGTAAATACACATCTGAATTGACAAATATGACAGGTGGGGTTCCTCAAGGCTCCATCTTGGGGCCTCTTCTCTTTAACATCTACATGCTACCACTGGCTCAGATAATGAAAAACAACAAAATAAGTTACCATAGCTATGCAGATGACACACAAATGTACGTAACAATTTCACCAGGAGACTATGCTCCAATTCAAACACTGAGTAAGTGCATTGAACACATCAATGACTGGATGTGTCAGAACTTTCTCCAATTAAACAAAGATAAAACTGAGGTAATGGTTTTTGGAGCCAAGTCAGAACGTATAAAAGTTAGCGCTGAGCTTCAGTCTGCAATGTTCAAAACAACAGATAAAGCCAGAAATCTAGGTGTAGTCATGGACTCTGACCTGAGTTTCAACAGTCACATTAAAACTGTTACTAAATCAGCCTACTATCACCTAAAGAATATATCTAGGATTAAAATACTAATGTCACAGCAGGATTTGGAAAAACTTGTCCATGCTTTTATCTTCAGTAGACTCGACTACTGCAATGGTGTCTTCACAGGTCTCACTAAAAAATCTATTAGGAAGCTGCAGCTGATTCAGAACGCCGCTGCTCGAGTCCTCACTAACACTAAGAAAGTGGATCACATCACTCCTGTTCTGAAGTCTTTACACTGGCTTCCTGTGTGTCAAAGAATAGATTTCAAAATACTGCTGCTGGTTCATAAAGCTTTGAATGGTTTAGGCCCAAAATACATTTCTGACCTCCTGCTAAATTATGAACCATCCAGATCTCTCAGGTCTTCAGGGACTGGTCAGCTTTCTGTCCCCAGAGTCAGAACTAAACATGGTAAAGCAGCGTTCAGTTATTATGCTCCAAATATCTGGAACAAACTCCCAGAAACCTGCAGGTCCGCTGCAACTCTGACTACTTTTAAATCCAGGCTGAAGACTTTTCTTTTTGTCGCTGCTTTTAATTGAACTATTCATATCTTAGACTGCACTGTAACTTTGATCCATGTACTTTTTTCTTTTAATGTTTAAAGGAATGCTCCACTCATTAGATAATTAATCAAAACTTCAGTATTTAGTGAAACATTATGTTTAAACCATACCCTGAAGAAATCAGCGATATTCCCCGGTAAATAATGATGTTATAGCTCTTTTTTTATCAAAACCTGTATATTCCGTCAGGCCGCTGCCATTTTGCCCATTTTCAGTAGTCACGTGATGGTCGTGACGTCATCCATGCGTTCACTTTGTAAACACACGAAAACATGGAGTATTTGAGTTCGGACTCGTCAGCCGAGGAAGAAGTTTTGAGCAATATGAAGAGATTGGATGGGGGAATTCAGCCATACAGGTTCGAGCCTACTTAGTACTACTTAGTAGATACAATGATTTTGATTACTAGATATGTATGCATGTAGTACCACCCTTGCTAGCGATTCCCTCTCTAGTTTAGCATACTCAGCCTCGTTGTCCCTGGCCTTAGAACCACGATTTTATGGGGCCGGAAAAACTGGAGGGAAATACCCACTAGCCGGTACTACGCTATATGGAAAGGCCACCAAAAACTGGCCTGGCCTGGACGATAAAGGACGTTTAAACGGGGCTACCCGCTGCAATGGAAATTTGCTATAACATACCTTATTCTTACTCCGAGCACTACTTCTGGTCCTCCGTCGCTTCACACTTGCAGAGGGCGATTTCTCAACTGGCCGAACTGGTGTCCTGGTCGGTGATGACACCAGAAAGACCGATGGTACTGCATCTCCATTAAGTAATGGTTGTTCAATAAATCCCATGTTATGTGTTATCATACTCTCAGAGTAGTCGTCCGGAAACTTGAAATGTTCGCTGCATACATGCGCCTGTGGATCTTTCGGTTCGGGCCGGCCACATTTCGCTAGCCACTGCCTCCGAACGTACTTCCTACGCTTACCTTTTGGCAACAGATGGAACCGAGCATTCCGTGGATTGTTCCTATCAGAATTGTGGCAATGTTTCGCGATACAATGAGGCATATTTGAAGAGAGTAACTACAGTAAATAACATGAACATCAACGTGTCCTCGAAACCAAACGCATGGTTTACGTCACGTCCGGTAAAATGGCGCCGCCCACAGTGTTGATGTTATTTCGGTAATTAATTAATTTTAATTTAATTTAATTTTTAATTATTAATTAATCAGAGACACCCCAGGTGAATAGGGTAATTTTTTTAACTTAAAGGTATCCGCTAGAAATTTCTCCAGTTAATTACTTACAATAAGGCAATTGTCTTTTGTATTACAAGTTTTTTTCTGAAATAGCATGTTTAAATATGCAAATTAGCCATTATCTCATTAAATATGCACATATTTTAACACATTTCAGGAATCGAAATCTGAACTTTGGATATAGCCAGATTCAAAATTATTGTTTCATTTTGTAGTCATATTAGTATCTAAGGCTTTTACATAAGGGATATTGGATATCTCTTTTTATCATTCCATAAATCAGAAAATACTGTCAAGTTGTGTCAACAGCCCTAAACTATCAATTTTCGCCATGTTTTTAGGTATACAATGTTGTATAATTCAGGCTATGAATTATATATGAACAAACCCTTCTGTAAAAGCCTTCATAATATTGATAGGAATATAACTGGAAGGTTTGGTATATCTACGTGCTACTGAAGTTGAAATTTCGAACTCAGAGTAGGAGAAAAAACTCATTTTGAGAAAACGACCTTTAAAGATTGCAGTGAGGCGCTAGCTAAACCCTCCTGTTCTTTGGATGATAGCTTGCGCATCGACGCACTCCGTGAAGGTATTTCATGTTCAGGGTAATTTTTTTTTTTATAACCTTGCTTCGTGCAAGTGACAATTGTTGTCGTCTTCTCTGTGAACGTTTTTTTCGCCGTTCTTTTGGCATTTTGAGATTTCAATTTCTAGCTGAAAGCTAACCAGAAAGTGTTTTAGCACACCACGTGACGCATCTGAACGAATCACGTTGTCAGAAATTGACACCAGCCAATGAGATTTCGTTTCTTGGTTTAAGACCCCTTTGTGCTTTCACGATTGGTTGCTGATACAAAGGGAATTACCATATTTGGATCGGATGAGATTGTGCAGGAGAGACGGAGCTTTCCAGCGATACCTCTGTTGACATGGTGCACACAGCGGTCGCGGTACTTTATGTTACGTTAGAATCAGTGCTTGAATTGGAATGAAAAAGGTGCCAGTACTCTAAAATCAGCAACTTTTTCAAGTCAATTTTATATATACAGCCCACAAACAAGAATTTGGCTACTATAATGCTGGTGGGTTTGTCTCTTTACTACTGTATATTTTAGAAAGGTTCACTGTACTTAACATTTTTTATGATAAGCAGCGGATATGGCTAAAGCTCAGTAAGGTCAATATTAACTGAAAATATAGCAATCAAAGTCTAGATCTTCTGCTGAAGACACATGAAGCAGAGACCTTCAGGTGAGAGCCCCTCTGGTGGTGTTCAACATTAATGACAAGGAAACAAAGCTCTGGTCAGAAGCATTTTTTATAAAAAGCTTTAACAAAATTAAGTATTTCTGTACATTTTGAATGCAATCTAACTTTCCAACTCAGAAAACGAAAAACGAAAAAGTGCCAAAAGTCTTCTCACATGGCTGAGCTGCTTTGCAATATACTTCACCACTGAAGAATACAAATATGTATAAAGTAAACTATGATGCAATCTAACTTTCCAACTCAGAAAAATGATAAAGAGCATGAACAAAGAACATGTAAAAACAAATGCAACATTTGCACAATCTAAAATGAGAAACTGTAACTGCAAGTAACAAAGTCTGAGCCATGGTAAAGAGTTACATTGAACACCAAGCTGATCAGATAACTCCCTGTTTGGTCTGAAGTCCTTCTATCTCCAGGATCTGTACAAATCGGCACATTATGCCAAAAGTCTTCTCACTGGGTGAGCTGCTTTGCAATATACTTCACATTGTTAGAAAAGGCTCCAGAAGGCCTTGGGGACATCAGTATCAGGGGCTGGAGCTGGACAGGCTCTTTCATCAGCACTTCTCCTTCCCTTTGCCAGCCAGGACCTCACATACTGTTCCGGATTGAACTGTCCTAGTGATGGTCCATTACATTTAATGAAAACCAGGCTGGACAGTCGGCTGACAGAGAGAGCATTCCTTTTTGCAGTAAGGATATCGTTCATGCAGCTGAATGCCCGCTCACACTCACTAGTGGAGACAGCGATGGTTCGGACTGCTTTCAGTAGAGGCTCCATGGCAGCAGGTGTACGGGATGCCCTGGTTTCCTTGTATTCGCGAAAGCCCTGAACAGTCTCTCTTCTGTCCACTTTCAGCACTTCGCACAAACGTAGCACCTCTACGTCCCCATACTGTACGTCTAACTCCTCTTCAGGCCAACTTCCAGGATGGATAACTTTCATGTCCTGGATTAGCTGATTGTCCCGGGCCTCCCGGCCATGTAATGGGATTTCTCTTGTGCTGACATGAGAGGAGGTTGTGGAAGTCATTCTGTGTCTCAGATTCTCTACCATACTGCGGAAAAAACTGACCTGCATGAATCTGTACAAGCCTGCCATTCTCACGCAGGGCAACACCCTTGAAGGACTTCTCAGCTAGAGCTGTATGAACTGTAGTCATGTGTGGGCCAGGCATGGTGACCATGGATTCAAAAACTCGTATTTCTCGAGTTAAGAGCCTATCTGCTGTAGGCAGTGTCATCTCTCTTTTTTGGAGTTGCCGAGAGAGGTCGCTGAGCTCTGTGAGCGCATCGTACATCAGTCCCAGATTGCTGACAAACATTGCAGATGTGAGCACATCATCCAGGCCCTTGTACTTTGCTCTGTCTCTGGAATCCCTGCTCGTGTCGTTTGCAGCATTTGTGAAGTGATCATGAAGCACTCGGTAGTTTTCCCAGACTGCTCTGACGCTCCTTTCACTTGAAGCCACCCAGCGGATGGACAAAACACGCCCTATCACCAGGAGACGCTGTCCGACTGCTTGCGCACACTGCGCTAACTGCCTCTGATTTTTGGGGGAGGCATGGAACAAGGAATAGAGTTTGTCAAAAAAGATCTGGAAATGATTGAGCCCTGAGACCTCCTTGACCACATCCCCAACTGCCAGCTCTAGACGATGATTGGAGCAGTGCCACACAAACAGGCTTGGGAATTTACTACACAACTGGGTAGCAACGCCTGTTCTCTTCCCTAGCATGACTGAAGCCCCATCACATGCAAAAGAAACGAAACACTGACCTAAAAAGTCCTCGTTAAAATCTCTTCCAAGACACTCCATTAACGCCTTTGTGATGTCATCAGCCGTTGTTCCATCCAACTCGATCAGCTCCCAAAAAACGTTTCGGGCTCAGCATCAGCTAATGCTGAGCGTAGACACACAACAAGCACCGTTTTACCACTAATAGTGGTAGATTCATCGACCAAAACACAGAGTTTTCTTTGGTTTTCTGTAATGTCTTTTGCCATTTTTTTCTTCAGCTCATGAGCTATGTGGTCGATGATTTTGCCACAGGTTTTATTGGAGTGCAAAACCCTGCCCACGTTCAGCCCATTCAGTTTCTGTACATTCAAATCAATTGGCATGTCTGTGAATGGCCGGCTATGTTTGCCAATTTTATATGCCGTTCGAAAAACTCTGATAGTGGTGTCTAATTCAGATTTATGCATAGACTGCACTTGATGTTGAATAGTTTCACGTGAAGCAGATGTAAGGATGTCAGCAGCTTTTACATGGGCTTGTGATTCTTTATGTTCTTTGATTTTTTTTCTCAGGCTAGCTTGTTGTTTGCCCTTGTCAACACCGAAATGAGACACTGCACACTCACCCCATTCAGTTGACAGTTTCAGTCCTTGTCCAGTGTGTATTCCCAAAGATTTGACATCTCTGCATATCCGACATCCTAGCTTCTTATCTTTAAGAAGGAGCCATGCATTGGTCTTGCAAAAATATTGCACCTGGTCCGTTGTCCAGCAGTCAGGTGCATCGCTTTGCCCGGTGTTGGTGGTGGCAGTTGCGCCAGCAGCAGCTAACGTTAGAGGCTCTGGAGGAGGCGGCGGAGCTAGTGCTAATGCTAATGCACTAGAAACTTGGAGCAGGAGGATCAACCAAAGAAAGCTCCCCATCAGACACAATTTCCAACACAGGCACAGCATTCTCTGTATTTGAAGTTTCTTCCGGCGACAACCGCTGTCTTTTTGCACTTTTATTAATCCACGCTAACATTTTAGAAATGCTAATTTGTGACGTGACTTGCTTTCCTTCTCTCGGGGGCGTGCCTGCTCTGTTCTATCACTCTACATAGCCACCTACTGGGTGGGAGTTGCACTGCATAAACACAACACACGTGCATCTAGGTATGTAAATTGTAAAGCATTAAAACATGGTTTTACTAACAGTTTTCAGTATGTTGTTACTTTGGCATTATTATTATTATTATTATTATTATTTTGAAACGTGTATTACTATTAAATCACGGTCAAATAGGTTAATTTTGACATAGTCGTTTCCACCACAGTATTTACATGGAGAAGATAAGCCCCGCCCCCTCTCCAGCACGTTCTGTTTGAATGACAGGAGTAAACAGCTGACAGCCGCTGTGAAACTCCAGCGGTTAGAGCGATGAGAATGTCCGTTCGGCACCTCATGACGCATCTACTGAGTACCGGGCGGCTGTATATATATATATGGATGTATAATAAGAACGGCGGGAGAGTGTTGAGTACTGGCACGGTGCATGAGTACCGGAGTACCGCCAGCATGCCGGTACTGAGCAAGAAGTGCCGGTACTCCATGGGTCAGAACCAGAAGTGCCGGTGTTGCAGTATAACGTGAGTCATGACAACTGGCGACATTCTATTATTTTCGTCATAGGAATCCGGGGCGTGTACATTGAGGACCCATTGTTGATTCACCATGTCGATCGCCTCGTTTGTCCTTTACGTTCATCTTTTGCTATTTCTGCCTTCCTAAGATCACTTTGATGCACATTCAGTACTCGTATGTGAGGTTGTGGGTGAGAGGTGGATATCGTGACGCTTACAGGGAGGTATCGAACATTACAAAGTAGGTGACTGTGGATGCCTGTTCAAAATATTGCAAACTTGAATAAATCATTTAAATTATATAAATGTGTCCGACTTTCATTTGTACATTGTTCTTAATGTGATGTATAGTAGCTCTGATAGCTGTCCATACCTTCAGACAGCCTAAAAGTAAAACACAAGTTGTTTATTCACAGCCCGAACGCTCATCAACATGACTGGATCACTCATGACAAGTTGTGATCAGCTCCGATTAAATTGTGATATCAATGCTGTAGCTATTCTCCAGGGAGCACGTTTTTTTAATGAAATACCTGTATCCCTCTCATCACAACAAGACTCTACACTGTGCAGGAAAAACAATTACATACATGAAAATAACCTTGATGCATGGGAATGAATCACACAAACTATCTTCCGTGGCTATACTGATGTCACAGTAACGGTCAACCACAGAAACGTAAGTCCAGCGGGGCACAAGTTGAATACATATAAAACATTTGTACATCGTTCTTAATGTGATGTATAGTAGCTTTGATAGCTGTCCATACCTTCAGACAGCCTAAAAGTAAAACACAAGTTGTTTATTCACAGCCCGAAAGCAGCATCGAGATAACTGGATCATCTGCAGTGTTGGGCAAGTTACTTCCAAAATGTAATACAGTACATTACTTATTACTATCTTTTTTAAGTAATAGGCTACGTTACATTACAATATTACTGTCTCTGAAATTTAATGACTTACACTACTTTTATATTAACCTACTTTTGATCACAAATACATGGATCCTGAGATTGAAGCTCAAGCCAGTGAGATTGTTCTAACAATTTCCAATAAATGTTATTCTGAAACATAACTATCACTGTTGTCTTTCCATATAAATGAAGCCAAAAAGATGTCAAGCTGGCGCTTAGCCCTCCAAAAAGTGCATGGTTGCAACTTAGACAGTTAAGCATTTTATATCAGTGGGTCCTCATGGTGCAGACAGAATTGCTTAGACACAGGTGTCACATGAACTTTAAATGTTCTGGAAAGTTCCTTATACAGCTTTAGCCTTTTTTAAGTCCCTAAGTGACACACACTGAACAGTCTGGTGGGTTATGGTCCTTGTCATTTGCTTTTGTGTTCCCATAACACCTATAGGCCTGTGGTGCAGTGGGTTGTGAGTTGGTATTCGGATCAGGAGGTCACAGGTTCAAACCCCACTGCAGTCAGCATGTCGTTGTGTCCCTGGGCAAGACACTTCACCCCAAATTGCTCCTGTGGGGATTGCCCACAGTATTGAGTATGTAAGTTGCTTTGGATAAAAGCGTCTAACAAGTAACATGTAATAACAACATGTCCAAGATGTCCATGTGCCACGCTAACACATGTGACAGAACTATCTACATTTGGAAAGGTTTTTTGTTGCTAAAGTTAACATTCAAGCCATTTAAGAATAAAAATGCTTACATGACATGTCATTTGTTAAACATTAAGCTGTCTTCAGCTCTTTTCTGATTCTGATTACATATAACCTGTTGTAGAAACATTTATTGATGAAATTGATATGAAACAAATACGATAAATATTGATGTGACACTTATGTCACATCGGGACATTAACCCTAAACATTCACAGTAAACCCGGAGTGACATATATGCACAATTACAAATATGATTATGATCTGCTCAGTTAATTTAGCTGATTCAATTATATTTAGTTAACATATTCTTTATTATTCAATTCAAGTATGTTCAAACAAATGTAAACCAAAAAATCATCCTCATTAATGAAGTTATAAATAAGAGTTACTTTACCATTAAAGCCCAATGTGACACATATGTCACATTTCAGATATTTGACACTAGGGGGGGGTTACTTGTCAGAAATGTGTTCTCGGTGGTCTATTTAGTCTAAATGACGTTCCCCTTAATTTCCCCAAAAGTATAAATGGGTCCGGGTTCTTATGGGTTAAACGTATAGGCTTAAGGCATAATAGAACTACTGTATTATATGTATTCAACTTGTGCCCCGCTGGACTTACTTTTCTGTGGTTGACCGTTACTGTGACATATCAGTATAGCCACGGAAGATAGTTTGTGTGATTCATTCCCATGCATCAAGGTTATTTTCATGTATGTAATTGTTTTTCCTGCACAGTGTAGAGTCTTGTTGTGATGAGAGGTATACAGGTATTTCATAAAAAAAACGTGCTCCCTGGAGAATAGCTACAGCATTGATATCACAATTTAATCGGAGCTGATCACAACTTGTCATGAGTGATCCAGTCATGTTGATGAGCGGTCGTGCTGTGAATAAACAACTTGTGTTTTACTTTTAGGCTGTCTGAAGGTATGGACAGCTATCAGAGCTACTATACATCACATTAAGAACGATGTACAAATGAAAGTCGGACACAAATATATAATTTAAATGATTTATTCAAATTTGCAATATTTTGAACAGGCATCCACACAGTCACCTACTTTGTAATGTTCGATATCTCCCTGTAAGCGTCACGATATCCACCTCTCACCCACAACCTCACATACGAGTACTGAATGTGCATCAAAGTGATCTTAGGAAGGCAGATATAGCAAAAGATGAACGTAAAGGACAAACGAGGCGATCGACATGGTGAATCAACAATGGGTCCTCAATGTACACGCCCCGGATTCCTATGACGAAAATAATAGAATGTCGCCAGTTGTCATGACTCACGTTATACTGCAACACCGGTACTGCGTACCGGTGAGTACCGGCCCAATTCCAGCACTGAGAGAATGCTAACTTTTGGTGAATTTAGGAGAAATCTACAGACGCAAATAGACAAACTATAGTAAAATAAACACTTAAATGTGTATTTTGTACGTTTTCCTTCCAAAATCCTGAAAGAAAACATGTTATGGAATCAAGATAGCACAAAATCTCAAAATTGACCAGTACTTGAAAAACGATGTTTTTGCCTGCCGTGTCTCGCCTTAAAATCACTGATAATGTCATCGGATTAAAAAAAAAAAAAAAAAAGACTGGCAGAGACTGGTCTGTTTTATCGGATGATAATTATTTAAAAATGAGTGTCATGAGCATACCATTCCTTTAATTAACTGCACTGTAACTTTTATCCATGTATTTTTTCTTTTAATGTTTATTTTATTAGCTTTTATTTTTAATGACTGATTTTAAATGCCATTTTCTTAATCTCTTTCATTTTTTGTAAAGCACTTTGAATTGCCTTGTGTTGAAAAGTGCTATATAAATAAACTTGCCTTGCCTTACCTTTAGCTGTTATTCTGATCAAAATGTGTGTTCAATGGCATTAAAACGAGAAAAACGCTGGAAGACCTGGAAAACAGGCTCGGGGCTCAGTAAAGGCTGGCTTGACTTCAGGTATAATTTGTCTGTAAACACACTTTGGCAGCTATCCTAGTTAGCGTTAGTTTAGCTTTCTAAGCTAACGTTAGCTGGTATGCTGGGCTGGTGTAATGCGTAGGCTACTATTAATCACTGCTGTGTGTAATGTCAATTTGCAGAAAATGAAGAGAAAGTCAACAGACATCTCTTCTTATTTTAAGAAGAATATGAGTAAAGGAGAGACAGAGCTGGCAGGGGAGCAGCATAGAGGCTTCCTAATGACGTCACGGGATTTCGCGTCAGACATCTTGGAGTACCACTCTACTGCTCTACTGGCGGGAGCGTTCAAAAATGGCGAAAATGAAAGGTACTACGAATCACTATACCCGGAGGATAAGACCGTTTACAGAGAAAAATGTACGTCGATTGGTTCGGTGGACCCTTATTTGATTCCCGTTAAGGATTACAGCACCGATATAAATTCATGGCCTTTACTTTCCTACTGTGATATCGTGAACTACCTGGTTTTTTCGCCTATTCCATTGTACACCATGGAGGAAATGAAGGCGTACAAAGGACTCTAGTCTAGGCACATAAAGAGTTCACATCCGGGTGGATCCGCAACGTTTGCGTTGCATATCAAGGAGATGTGGCTGTAATAGCTGGAAAAGTGAGTAAATATTTCGTGAGGTCCTCTTCAGCTGGCTTTTTAAATATCCCTAAAGTCCCCCAAAATAAAATGGGTGAGGCTGCTTTTATCCACTACGCTACCAAGAAATATCAGAGGCCAACTCAGTGGACATTTTTAAACACCAACTTTTATTATTTTTGTTGTCCAGGGCCGCCCCTTGCCAACTTGGGGCCCCAAGCGACATTGTGAGATGAGCCCCCCCCCCCCAACCGACAGGAGTGAAAAAAATGTTTTGCAAATATAATTCCTGTTTATTATTATTATCAACACAGTTACTTTTTTATACAGTGAGGTAAATGGTAAATGTGCATGTATGTCGTTCAGTATGCGTTTACAGTAGGGATGTGCATCTCCATCACTGAGGCCGATGCGATGCGCATCTCGATACGTTGCCACGATACGATACATTAACGATACATTTGAAACACCAGGCGATGCGATACGATACGATTCACCCCTGTTGCGATACAGTTCGATACGATTTGATTCAACATTATGCGATTCGGTGCGATACGATGCGATTCAACACGATGCAAAAATAATGATACTTCAATTTGGTACGACAGAGGATTTTTGTTTTATTCCTTATATGCAGCAAATCATACATTAACAAAAAAGTGCTTTACATATTTGGTACTGCACATCCCATCATGCCGTTTATTTTTTTACCTTTAAAAGCTCTCCAGAGTACAATTGTATAACACCTCACAGTTAAACAATGTAAGGATGCATTGCTCATGATTAACAATGTGCAAATAACAGCTACCATAGAGCAATGCCCATACAGCTGCCAGCCTGATGTGCTTAACACTCATTCATAGGCTAACTCACCAGTGAGCAGAAAGCGGTGGGTTCTATATGAACAATAAATAATACAAATAACCTTTCACAAACAGGTATTTCATAACTGCTTACAGTGAGGAATACATTTAAATTATTATTGGCCGTCACAGGCTGCTGTAAACTAAACACCACTCTCTCTGACAGAACACCTCACTGAGTGATTTAACTCATATGTCTAACTTTGAGGTTTCTCTTTTCAGCCGCAGACCCCATGTCGACTCTTTATGTGCGTCGCTAAGTTCCTCGTACTACTTGTGTACTTTAAATCGGCTCGGCATCGTTAACAATTTGCGAGCGATTTTTCAAGTTGACCGTCTGTGCCGCGCACATATACCATCAGGACGTTACTGATGGGGTGCGGCTGCGGAGTGATACTGTGTGTATGCAAGCCCGCATCTAGGACGGATCTATGTATCATGGCTGTAGACCTGTTAAGTAATAAAGATACCTCATACAAAAGTCTACGGATACCTTATTACTCTCCATGACC
Organism: Gymnodraco acuticeps; assembly: GCF_902827175.1. Taxonomy (NCBI): domain Eukaryota; kingdom Metazoa; phylum Chordata; class Actinopteri; order Perciformes; family Bathydraconidae; genus Gymnodraco; species Gymnodraco acuticeps. The sequence goes on from NW_022990368.1 coordinate 1,652,996, forward strand.
TGCGGTCAACTATATAGCCTAGCATAAAGGACTATTACACCGTCTTTCTTGAACAATCCGAAGTGTTACCAAACGTTTGATTTGTAGGTATTTTTCGGTGCGCTGTGTTTCTCTTTCTCCTCGACTTCCGTGTGTGTTGATAACTGAGACTCTCGGCCTCCGTAGTGGCGAAGCAAATATCAAAGATCGTCTCTGCTGAGCGTTGACAAGATGAGGGGATTTTATATGAATGAATTGGTTTTTTACCGATGCAAAGACGCTACGCAATCGATGCATCGCGAGTTCAACCCGGTTCAACCCAAACTGTAGCCGATGTGCACTCTTTCAACCGGTGCACTCGCATCTTGAACGTTTATGCCGGTGCAGCGATGCGAATCGGTGAATCTTAACATCTCTAGTTTACAGGTGAATACGTCTGCATTTCCTGCCAAATACTAGCCTCAAAAAGATTAAAATATAATTAATGCAAATAAACTACTTATACTAATAATGATAATCATAATCAATTTAATAATACAAATAATATATTGTTTTATTATAATATAGTTGTAATATAGTCAAGACAAAACATGCTTATGACATGCTCAAAAACTGATATTTCTTAAATCTGTATTCAAATGTAGTTCCCTCTGTCAGCAATGTATCAACAACTACACACACATTCCTATCAGTATTTCTCTGTGTTGTGGTTGACATGATGATGACTGCAGGAGTTATTCATTAAAAAATGAATAAAAGGGGAAAAAATTCTCCATGTTTTTTAGGCTGTAAACTTGAACTGTTATGTAAGCCAACTAAACAGACAGTTTATCACTCTTCCTCCTGTATACATTAGCAGATCAAAGGCATCATATACTTGAATGAATGGTAAATAAAGAATGCTGGAAATAACTGCATCTCCATTAGCCTGTATGCTCTGCAGAGACCTTCTTCATGTCATGAATTGCAGCTGATGTTTTAATATGGCAATTGGCAATTTGACTTATACAACATTCACAAGTTGTACATTTGACTCATACAATAACCCACCTTCGAGTGATGCTCTAGTTTCTTCATGTTTTGTTTTTTGCGCCGGACTGAAACTGTCTTTTCACCGACATCTCTTCACCTGCACTAGTGGCCGTATCAAAGCCGTGATTGGTCAGATGTCGATTCATTGCAACGGTGTCGGGTTACAGACGTGCTCCCCTTGTCACCTCTCACTCTCACTCTCGCGGGGGGTGCGCGGAGAACTGAGCGGAGAACTGCGCACAGCAGCTGAGGCCCTCTGGGCGGGGCCCCCTGCGCAAGGCGGGGCCCCCTGCGCAAGGCGGGGCCCCCTGCGCAAGGCGGGGCCCCCTGCGCAAGGCGGGGCCCCATGCAGCCTGCGTGTTTGGCCTGTAGGGAGGGGCGGCCCTGCCTATATCTATATGTTTACTTTATTTTATAGGGTTTTATATTGTTGCATCAATTAACTTAGTCTTGTGTCTTATGTATTTTTATTATCATACCTTTTACCTCGCCGTGTCTCTTAACCTTTTAAAATGATGTAGGCTATATATATGTTGTTGCTATATAGCTGTAAGGTCTTAACATCTGATCTGAGGGGAATTTCTCGTGGTTTATTTTTAACTTGTGATTGTAAAGCACTTTGAGCTACACGTGCTTTATGAAAAGGGCTTTATAAATAAAGCTTTATTATATATTGCAATATATTTAAATTCCAAAAGTTGTGAACCTATTCTTGGTTGTCAGCTTCTGTTATGTGCTACCTAGCATATGACAAGGTGGTTCTAAATAGTCAACAATCCAATAATATTTTTGTATTTTATTTTTCAGGTATTGCATTCTCAGAGTATTGGGCTGCCGCCAACATGTCCGTGGGTACTGATGAAGAAGGATGGTGCAGTCATCACAGCTAACTGCAACTGCAAGGCTGGTTTGGGATCAACATGTACCCATGTTGCATCTCTCCTTTTCTACATAGAAACATACAGATACGTGATGCCAAGACAGTTACCCAGGAAAAGGCGTCCCCTCTCAAAAGAAACGGAAGTACTAATCAATCTGAATGACAGTGTATATATTTATTTGATTGAACTTGTTTCTTTTACATCAAATCTATATAAAGAACATGTAAGTACACGGCACCTCTGTTGTTTCCCCCGACTCAGACTGCAAGGAATCTGGGTGTGGACCCTAGATAACAACCTGTCCTTCACTGCAAACATCGCTGCTACAACCCGCTGCTGCAGATACACGCTTTACAACATCAGGAAGATACGTCCCCAGCTGACCCAGAAAGCCACGCAGGTTCTGGTCCAGGCTCTCGTCATCTCACGCCTAGACTACTGCAACTCCCTCCTGGCTGGTCTACCTGCATGTGCCATCCGACCTCTGCAGCTCATCCAGAATGCAGCGGCTCGCCTGGTCTTCAACCTTCCTAAATGTTCCCACACCACGCCGCTCCTCCGCTCCCTCCACTGGCTTCCGGTAACTGCTAGAATCCACTTCAAGACACTGGTACTTGCATACCATGCTGCGAATGGATCTGGCCCTTCCTACATCCAGGACATGGTTAAACCGTACACCCCAGCACGTGCACTCCGCTCTGCATCAGCCAAACAGCTCGCGAAGGGGACCCAAGTTCCCATCAGCAAAAACACGTGGGTTTGCTATCCTGGCTCCAAAATGGTGGAATGAGCTCCCCATTGACATCAGGACAGCAGAAAGCTTACACACCTTCCAGACTGAAAACTCATCTCTTTCGACTCCACTTCGAGCGATATAATTACTAACAAAGCACTTATATACTAATAAAGGACTGGCTTACTTCTCGTGGTTTCCTTGCGTCTCTCCATGCTTCCCTGGTGGGAGGGACTAGACGCAGGGAAACGACGCAAGTGAGGGAAGCAAGGAATCCATTTAATCGACCTGAGATGCAGCCCTGGAACACATCCTTCTCGGGGTGTAGTCGATGATCCCGAGCCATAAGCGACAACAAATGTGATTCAGTGTCCTCAGCTGTTTAGTCTATCTATTGAAGAATGTTGATTATTACACTCTGAACTAGTTAAAACCTGGAGCTACAGGAGGGTTCTTCAGAATTGATTGTGGCATCTCAACCGTGTGGTCAACTCGTGGCCCGTGACATGTCTTGTGAATTCTCCGACGAAGCTCCAAATAAACAGTTAGTGTTTGCCATCAAAGCTCCAGCTCTCCTCGTGTCTCTCTGAGTCCTGACTCCAATTGCTTCAGAAGTTTCCCCCACAATTATCATAAAAAAACAAACATTATTCACTAAAAGGATCTGACCAAAGTACCTATGGACCAAACAAGGATTTTCAGCAAGTCCTGAAATACCTTTTGTTAGACCGGGACTTCTCTGCAGCACCACACAACTTCATTCAGGAATGTCACACATTGAGCGTTAACCAAATATCGCACTTACTGTGATATGCTACAAGTATTGTGCTAATAAAATACTTAAGAGTCCCAACCACGATAACACTTTCTCCCTTGAAATCGCAAAGAAGGTACCAGATGAACCGGGCCAGCTCTCAGTCCCAGTTCCTACCCTCAGTCCATAGGATCCCAACCTGACTGCCTTAGACATTTCACAGGAATTGTACCTTATATGATTTCATTTGACACATAACATATTTGATTGATTAAACGATAGCACAATACACAACATTTCCTATTGTTATGCGGAGTATATCTCTCAATTATAATACAAACGGCAATTGGATTTCAATCCATAAAACTACTCAATGCTAAAGCTCTACCTATCTAATGGCTTTCTCATCATACACACATGCACGTACACACATACTTGACAGACAGGAAGAGCAGGATATTAATCTCCCCTGTCAGTGTGTCACTGCTAATGACTTGTTAGCTATCATTTCCCTGGGGATGCCTCGATCCTTTCAGACCTGTCCAAAAGCGGCGTTGATCACAAGTGGTATCACCACTATTCTGAACACACAGTTTAATCACAGTATGACTTGTTTCCCCTATCACAGGGAACATGGGGACATTGCTAATCTGTCCACTCCTCTCTGTCCTCAGGCACAGACCTCAACTTGGCAAACACAAGTCATTAATATGTCACACAGAGTCTACATACCCAAATCATACATTACCATGTACGAGTTTATTTCCCGGAACTTTCAACACTGTGATATGACATGTTTTATTAAAATCCGACAAACCTTGAGAGGCTGGAATCTCAAAACTAGGGAATGTTTTCCATCTATCTGTTTCTGAAATGTATTTTTAATATTTGCATTAAGTTATAAGTCAGCCAGGCATGTTTGCAGGGCATATTTTTATTTCCATATTTCAGAGAGTTGGTTTGCTGAAATATTTCCCTTTAGTTTTTATTAAAGATAGGTATACAATAACTTTAAAATGGTGCAGTGAGTAGTACAATGAATGAAGTGGAGAATACATATTCAGGGGTTATCTTTTAAATGTAGCTATGTTAGCAACATGACCATACCGATGGCAGTGTAAGTGTGACAGTGAATATTACACCTGCTTTCCATTATCATTGTGCATCATGGACGCGCTTATCTTTGAGCTAATCACACCCAGTGTTGTGCTAGTTACTGAAAACCACTAACTAGTTACTTAATTTCAAAAGTAACTCAGTTACTTTACTGATTACTTACACCAAAAAGTAATGCGTTACTGTGAAAAGTAACTTTTTAGTTACTTAAAAAAGGGTTCCCATTAATGCCCTTATAGCCTTCATTTCAGTACTGTTATTGCATTGGAGAATAATACAATCTGTTGATCAACTTGACATACATTATATGCTATCTGGATTGCATCAATATTAGCTGGCTTTCCATTTTTGTATATTCTTTCTCCAGTTGGAAAAAGTTTTCCGTCCCATATGCCGTGTGCCGCCCGGACATGCTATCATGCTAACTAGCTCCCTGAAAGCGGGTGACTCCACTGTAGCAATAGCCTGCATGTGTTCTACAACATACCGTGCAATGGCTTTATCGACTTTTCCCTAGCAGTCCCTTGGTTACAATCCAGCCGCTGTTGCTTAGGTGGATGTGGAGTGGCGTCGGCTGAGTCTGGGTCTGTGCCGGTCTTAGTTACTACACTGAACAAAAATATAAACGCAACACTTTTGTTTTTGCTCCCATTTTTCATGAGATGAACTCAAAGATCTAAAACATTTTCTATATACACAAAATAACCATTTCTCTCAAATATTGTTCACAAATCTGAAAAAATCTGTGATAGTGAGCACTTCTCCTTTGCCGAGATAATCCATCCCACCTCACAGGTGTGGCATATCAAGATGCTGATTAGACAGCATGATTATTGCACAGGTGTGCCTTAGGCTGGCCACAACAAAAGGCCCATGGTGGTGGTGGGGTTATGGTATGGGCAGGCGTATGTTATGGACGACGAACACAAAGTGGTCAAAAACGAACTTGGATTTAATCATGCTGTCAAAGTATAATTTCAAACCTTACCACCTAAAACTGACATTAGTAAAAAGAAAAATAGGACACGTAATGTCCCGGAAACTCCCACATACCTAGAAAACCTTTATATATCTGCAACATGTTAACTCTCTACCGTAAATGTTCTTAACATATCTTTTAAACATTTACTGTCAATATAGATGTAACCTGATTAAAGTGCCCATGGTTATGTTTAGCCACCTCAAAGCCATTGATTAAGGTCAAGGAGATATCGTGGCTTTGGTTGAATACTGAAAAGGTCATTGCATTCAAGACCACAATCTAAACCCACTCCCCAAAAACTAAACTAATTCTGTGGGTAGCCTAAACCTCTTCCTCTATGTAATCCATATGCTCTGTCTCCGTGCTTCTCTCCCTTTGTGTCTCACTTCTTCCTGTTTCTGTCTCCCTCTCCATCTGGAAGCGAAGTGTGCAGAAAGTCATTCTCATTCCGCACAGCGATTCACAGCGCAATCATAGGGAATATGCAATTAACGGGGAAAGCCTTCAGTCAATAGCACGTTGTGTGTTCTCATACACCTCGTTTACCTTCTACTTTTCCTTCGCTCCCCTTCCTCCAACTCCTTCCCTCCAGGGTCCTCTCCTTTTTGCTGAGGATTTTCTCTACTCTCCTGCAACTTTAAACCTTCACGGAAAAGCTTCATTGCTCCTTCGCTTTCCTGATCGTCTTGCAAATCATTTCTCATTTAACCACATCCCATCATCATCATTACCACCCCCCCCCCCTGCATCCCTTTCCTCTTTACAGTATACCTCTCTCCCTCCCACCAGCCCTCACGCTCTCACAGCTTTCATCATTATCATCACCACCTCCTCCCAATCTGTTTACTCTCTCCACCCCCACTCCCTTTCCACCTCACTCGCTCCTTCAGTAACTCAGTGGCATCCTAATTCACAAGTTCTCCCCTCCTCGTTTTTTACACCTATTTTCCATTTGCTGCTGCAAATGGCTCAGAACCAGAACATGTGAAAGTTTCCCCTAAAATCTCTCTGGAAGCTTTAACTGGATGAGTGTCTCTCCCAATCAGTATCAATGGAAGCAGTTCAGAGTTTGTCTCTCATCAAGCAAGTGTTTTGTTTAGCTTTGGGAGGGTGTTCACAAATCCTCTCCTCCTCTTCCTTTTAATATCCTCTGTTCTTCACCTCCTTATTCCCCACTCCTCCACCTGTGACCTATTTCATAATCACTGCCTCATCTGAGCAATTATACTTCACCTTTCCCTCTCCCCTCCCCTTTCTCCAATACTGCAATCTCACACTGCTTCCTTCATCGTTAATTTATTTTAGACATTTTTGATGGTTATTATTTTCCTTTCACTTCCATCCTTCTTTCTTGTAATCCATTATGTCGGGTATATGTCATATCAATCAGACTGTAATTTTGAGTAGCCAAGTTTGAAAATACTTTTACGGCAGGCTAGTATCGGGACTATCCGAGAGCGACAATATCATCCACTTGATGAAGAAAACTGCTGAAAGGCAAATAAACCTTTGACAGAATTTAGCAAAAAGTCCATTCTTGACAGTTACATCAAAAATAAAAATGATTATTAATACTTATACGAACAATTACTTAATTTAAAAGGAGCTATACTGTTAGATTGAATCTAGTTCCATTTGTAGATTAAGAAGTAGCCTATTTGTTATTTTAGAATCAAATCTATTTGGCAGCTCAAAGATGCCTTACCATCATTTCCAGTCTCTTAGAGGTAAGGCACTTAACAGTTGGGCGTTCAAATGAACTCGGATGCAAAACCATATTTTACCAATACTTCAAACCTGGTATATTAGTCATTCCTTTCATTCAGGAGTTTTGTCGTATTCTAAAATCTGTAGGAGCCTCCAGGGTTAGTAAGTCACATTGGGACCATTGTATTAAGTTGGAAAAGCGCAGATGTTTTTTAATTAAGGAAGGGGGATGTGTTTTGTTGAGAACTTGCTGGAAACACCAAGGAGCTTTTTTCTATTCTTCTCTGGTATCTTATTCACATTAATTATCCACTTATTTTCTCCTCCCTCCATTTATCTTCTTTGATTTCTTTCCCTAATGCTATCCCATCTTTTCTTCTATCTTCACCCTGACCCACCCTGGTCTCAGTCGTCTCTGTTAGTTTCATATGTACTGCATTACTACCCCTGTTCATGTTTGTCTCAAAATGTGTGTCTTTTATTTGTATTTTCTACAGACATATTACAAGTTAAATGAGGAGATGCTAATACAGTTACACTTGTTGTACCCTAAGTACAGTCTTTGATACCTGTTCTGGACATTATTAGGACATCTTCATTGTTAATAATAGTGATCATAGAGCTTTACTGTACATGACAAAAAAACAACCCTTCTCTTAAAATCAATGAATTGACCATAAAATAATTGTAACACAATCCTAACAATAACCCGTGTATCATCTAAATATATCAAAAGATACAGTGAACTCAATGTCTCTTTCTATCAGAATGATGTTCTCCTTGCCTCCCTGTCTTTATTCTCTCCTCTGTCTCTAAAAGCTTCATGTTTGACTTTGAGCTCTCTTTGGTGAACAGGTGCATGCTGTATGAGCTCAGTGAAAGACACACACACACACACACACACTCCCAATGTCTCTTTACCACATAGCTCTGATCTCAGTCTCTCTCTCTCTCTCTCTCTCTCGCGCTCTCTCGCTCTCTCTCACACACACACACACACACACACACACACACACACACACACACACACACACACACACACATAATTCACCTCCAGGGCCGGGTGTTTGTATGGGAAGACTAACTTGGGTATGGTCCAGCACAGCTAAGTAGTTCAACGTTCGGTTCTCATATGAATGAGACGTCTTAAAACCTTTGCTGTTAGTTGAATACATATAGTGGCTCACCTTAAGACCTGCGCTCATTAAAATGTGCTGGTTTTCCTGACCTGTGGGGACTCGAGTTGAGTCAATTAAGGCTCTCTTCTGTTGACCCTGTCTCTGGAAGATATACCAGTTACTACACCTCTTCTGGGGCTGCAAACACAAAAGGAAAAGGTTTGTATACTTGGTGCAGACTGCTGCAGTACATTCTGCGGTTGAACCTAGAGCACAGTGTTATTGGGTTCACATTTGACTTGTTTGGTTTAACCGAAAAGCTTTTGATACGGCTTACCTTTTGCACTCCCTCATTTAAAGAAGGTATCTGGGAGGCAGGCTTAATTAAGATGCCATAGCATGAATGTGCTGTGAAGAGCAACATCTCATATTTATGATCAACAGCTCCTACTTTGAGACGTTTGTTAAACTTTTCCTGGTTATGGATTTGTTCTGTTTGGTATTATCCTACAATAATTATATTTGGGTTTTGGAATGTTTTGTTGTAACTTTGTATTCTTTTGTCAAACATATGTTTGGGCTGTTCCTATTATTATTTTTATTATTATTATTAAAATTGTACACTACAGCCGAATATAGAAAGTAAAGGGAGAGAGAGAAGACAACATGCACCACAAGGGCTACAGATCAGATTAGAAACCAAGAACATTTTTGCTGTTTGTTAACATTTAATAAACAACACAATGATTTCAAAAATAAACAAAATAATCAGAATCGACTTAAAGCACATCGAGAAAAAAAAAAGTTAGAAAGGGCGATTGCTGTTTAGGTCAACAACCAATTCATTTTTCGTGAGAATGATGGTAAAAAGCAAGACCTTTCATGTCTGACTGCAATACGTTATTTAAAAGGTTGAGATTACCACCTTATTTTCCAACTGGGAAAGTATCTAAATTGTTAAATAGTTATTCTAATTTTAACTTTTAGACAACACCTTCTGGTCTAATGCAGAGTAAAGCTTCCCATGCTCGGTTACCCCGTGCATCTTCCAGTAGCTCTAATATAATATAAACAGATGTTGAGCTTAGTGCCAATCGTGGCCCCTGTTGTTGTTCGGAGACTTTTACAAACTCACTGGAAGTAGAATGCTGTTTTACCAAAAGTTGAAATATATGTTAACTTCTAACCCTCTATGGTCTGAGCTGGAAACATGCTAAACTTTCGTGTCGCTGGAGACACATAACAGTACTTACTTTCCACTGAAGAGGAGAAAGAAGAAAACAGAGGTCTCCAGTGGAAACACAGCCTCGCTGCCTCTGGGAACTGTGGGGGAAATGATTGTTGGTGAAAACATCGCTCCCTCCTTTCACCGATTTGTACTTACCCAGTTCATTTAAAGTATGTAATTAACCAATATCGTTACCCACCATTAAAAGAAAGAGAAGCTTCCATGTTGCAGCTTCACCCTGTTTTATACCTAGTAACAAACATTGATCACAACACAACAACTGCTAATATGTCCTCTGTGTGTGTGTGCATTTTAATCTGTAATTACCACATTAGGTTATATGCAGTTATTCATTCAATTAAATGCTAGAACTTTCGTTTAGGGCCTACTTTATTTGACTTTGTTGAACAATAAGGATTCCCAATTATCTTGTGTAATCATCTTTAAAATAATTAGGGTTTTGGGCCTGATTTCTTGTTTCTTTAATAACAACACTAACCTATGCATATTTACTTCTGTCAGGGTGTGTTTAGAGTTGCTGCTTTCAATATCTAATGTACGTTTTACTCTATGTATTATTCAAAGCAAGAATGTTTTCTATTTAAAAAGATAAATACACAGTCAAGAAAGCAGAACACCTCGTATGAAAAAGTTACAAACAACATTATCAAAGCAAGCAATCTTTTTCCTCTTAAGAATCATTAAAGAGGAATATAGGCCTGGATGTACCTGCAGTTTCTGCATAATGAGGTCAAAACTAAAAAACAAATACACATCTGCAGTGGAAGGCAATGTTTCCCTAGAAATGTCTTCTTTTTTCAATGTATGTCATTCAGACTCTGGTTTGCAATCTATTTCTCTGCTGTGAGGTTAGCGGTTCCTTGCAATATAGAAAGAAGGAGAGCACCTTTTGTTCTGCTTTGTCTATTCACAATAAGTACCAGACCTTGAACATTTTCATTAGTTCTCATAGGCTGTATCTATCTAAATGAGCTTTAATGGTTTGTTTGGTTACTGACCTTATACGTTATGGTTACAGCAGCAGATCTGAAGTTATAGTACCAACACGTGCTTGTTCCAGCTGTTACTATATGATAAAACATGTTGCACTTCATGCCTAACCAAAGTGACCATGAAGCTGCTCCTTTACTGTCCTTGAGAGATTTTGCTTTAGAGTAAGGCTATGCAATATATAAGGAATATACCACAGTGTTTCGCCTATATACATTCAGCAGATTTCAAAAAGTGGGGGGGACATTTCTTGGTACCTGGCTGGCGCCGGCCCCGTACCTGGCTGGCGCCGCTGCTACGGGGGGCCAGCCAGGTACCAAGAAATGTCCCCCCCACTTTTTGAAATCCCGTTTGTGTCCCCCCACTTTACAAATACGTTTATTATTATTTGTAAAGCCTAGTACATACAGTGGCAATGACTTGAGACATTGCCACTGTATGTACTAGGCCTCAAGAGCCTTTCTTGTGCTGGCAGATACATAGAAACATGCGCACTTCGCACGCGCGTACACTACAAAATTCCACATTTTGCTGGGCTTTAGCATCGCTGCTATGACTCCATCCTAGGGGAAACACTGTACCAATATTATGATATTTGACTAGTTTGGGTATAATAATATGGCATTGGTGTTGTCCTGTTTTGATAGGCTGTATCAAATTATAGAAAATTATTTTTCTCAACTTTCCAGATTTGAGTAGTACATGCTGAGTCTGCTTCGGAACAACTGCATGATTGCTGTTAAATGTGCATGTTACTTTAACCCTTTAACTGCCGGACCAAGAAAAAAGCTATGGAAAAATTATTTGTTTGCATTTTCTTAGCAAATGGGCCACAAATAAGCACAAACAATTATTTATTTTTTGACTGACCACACAGTTTTGTTTTTATGAGCCTCTACCAACTGGTCGAGCTCGCCTGCTATGGTAAAAGTACATTTGCATCAAGTTATCTAATTATGTTCAGTAAGTGCTCTGACACTAAAATATGTCAAAAAGGATATGGTTACCTTACAAAAGTTAACCAAAAAGAGTGATTTCTTCAGGAGTGATTTTTAGCATGCCAACTTCCTCAGTGGAAGCTAGCTGAAGGGCTTTCTGTTTGAACCACAGTGACATCTAGAGGTTGTTTTGTGCATAACATGTCAACCAAAGGGTAGAGCTGGCTGAATCAGATGGAGTTCAACTTTTTTTCATTTTTTTTTTCAACAAGATACACACAACATGTGCTCTACCAAATGATGGTGCTGGCAGTTAAAGGGTTCATCGATTATTATGAATGGGGACAAGTTGCTATAGCTGTGCTATGTTGGAACATTTTCTCGACAATTACCTGCCATATTTAATGTCACATTGATGCCTTTAGACAACATTGGGATTAACATCAGACTCTAATGGAAAATAAGAAGGGATAGTTTTGTTCTGATTAATCCTGAACTACCGATAAGGGGTGTATATGACCTTAAACCTCATCTTATACTATCACACTTCTGATATCTTTCTTTTATTGCCTCTTCTTCTTTGAGTTGTCAGTCCTCTGCAGTTTGTCTTTGACCAATAGATGGCAGCCTGACTACACTCAGCTGCAGACAAGAGCTGTCCATGGTGCTGAACTGATGTTCTCCCTTTATTTTTCTCTGTATCTGTCTATCTACAGTATCTGTCCATATATGTGTTCATCTCTCTGTCTACCATCTTGTCGCCTTGTCTGCTTGTCTCCTTGCCTCCTTGTCTGTTTCAGAGATGCAGCAGATGTGTGTTGTGTCAAACGACCCTCTGGTCTAAGTTGAAAACGACAGTCTTTTCATGAGCCTACACTGTTATGAAGACTCCCACCAGTAGATGTAAAAAAAAAAATGTTTATAAACATATATAAAATGATTCAACTAGCCCTATGCACAGAGCACTACCAGCTTGGTGGATGACTCACAGTAATGCTGTGAAATGGCTCAACCCACACACACAGCCACTCGCTAAAACACACACTCATCTAACAAATGCAGCACAACACCCATGCAAACACATACTGTATAAGCCCATCACACACACACCACACACACACACACACACACACACACACACACACACACACACACACACACACACACACACACACACACACACACACACACACACACACACACACACACACACACACACACTATCAAAGTTCAGATGGGTAACTCTGTAGACGGATAAAGGAGGTGCCAAGTGGAGCTAAATCAGTGTGGATTTGAATTGTCAAGATTAGCAACAGATCTATTTATGAGAACAATTTAAAGCAACAACAAGCTGCTATACAGTAGCCTATAAATCCTGTAACGTGGATTTAAAGACCCCAGGGGGCTGTTAAAGGTCTGGAGAAAAATGGGGATTAGCCCATATTCAGTGTAGTTATGAGTGTGTTCTGATTATTCCAATACCTAAATACAACAAATCTATCTGGACACATTTGAGGAGATTCATTCAGAGAGTGACTTGTCTTTTGAGATGCAGTACCGTTAATGACAGCCAGGTTCCAGCTTTAAGCTTGTAAATACATTACAAAGGTGCTGTCCAGGACATTTCCTGATGTTGCTCTGAAGTGAAAGAAGGATTTGAAAGGAAACAAACATTAAAAAGATATTAGGACTGAAGAAAACTAAACAGGGAGTTCGCCTGGTTGGAAGCAGTCACTGCCATGCAGGCAATAAGTAGTTAATTCCTATCTAAACTCTTTCAAACAAAAAAAGACTATGGGTGATTTGACAGAAAAACACCTGCTGTGAAATACTGTAGTGGGCCTAATTTGGAGTGATGTGTAATTTGCATCTGCCTCTAAGGGCTGCTGCTGCTGGTCGTCTCGGTGGCTCAGCGGGCTAAGTCTCCACGTCGTGTTTGTAGCGTTGTAATCTTGTTAGCGTGATCCTCTGCACATGCCACCAGGGACCGGGGATCAATAACTGGCTCGTGGCTCCGTTTTGGGTGCGCGCACACACGTAAACACACCCACACACGCACACTTATAGAGATGAGAGAATCAAAGTGGTGTTTATTCGGCACTAAGATTGATTGGCAAAGAGGGAGAGAGTGGTGATTTCTTTTGTGTTTAACATCATGAGACCTTCTTAAATTACAGAGTCTGATAATGTGCCTGGAACATTATGTGTGTGTGTGTGTGTGTTTGTGTGTGTGTGTTTGTGTTCTCCTTCCCTCCTTTTTCTTACCTTCCACTCTTTCATCTAGTTTTCCTTGGTTTCTAATTGTGTGGGTCCTTCTCTCACTTCTTTCCTCCCATCTCCCACCTCTCATTCTTTGTGTCCCCCCTGTCTCTTCTTTCATCACTTGTTCCCTCCCTTGTAGTTCATTTCCTTTTCCTCCCACTACTTGTGTTCTCCCCTTTAACACTCCCCCTCTGTCTCCTCTGACTTCATCCAATCTTGTCTCTCCTTCCTCCCCATTTCTTGACTCCTACCTGATCCCCTTTTTTTTCTTCCTTCATCGCCTCCCTTCCTCCTTGTGTGACAAGGAGGAAGGGAGGCGATGTGTTAATATTACTAATAACACTAAATATATTTAATAAAGTGCTTGAAAAAAGGTACTTAAAAAAGCAACCGAAACAGTAGAAGCATATAAAAAAGGGTTTAGTTACATTCATTGTTACAGCTTCAAATATGTGGGTTTTAAGTGCAGTTTTCAAACGGGGGGTCGAGGGAGAGCGTCTTCAGAGTTTGGGGAGAGAGTTCCAGAGGGAGGGGGCACCGTGGAGGCCCTGTCCCCCCTCAGGTCCAAGGCTATGATGGGGTGAGGAGCGTGGGGAGAATCAAGCTGCGGGTGGGAGTACATCAGTGCCGTGAAATGGGAGGGGTCTAAGCCAGTGGTTCTCAAACTTTTTTCAATAATGTACCCCCTTCGGAATTTTTTTTCAGCCAAGTACCCCCTGATCAGTGCAAAAACTATTTGTTAGGGAAAAGATGCCTATATAAAGAGGTACAGTACAGCGCTGCACCATCGGTGTCTGATTTATTAAAACAACAACCTTGTAACTGAGAAACACTTAAATGCTACCTTTCAAATGTTTACAATCCATCACTAAATTCATGGCAAACCAATTTTAACATCATGCAATAACACAGAGGACATTAGTTGCATTGAACTGATCTTTTTAATAAGTTGTACTTACAATGTAGTGAAACATGGGCTTGTGCTTCACTGAGGATCTTTGTCATTCTGACAGGGAGGCAACTTATTAGACTTAGCATTTTGAAATAGCCTATGTGTAACATGTCAATATAAAACCCACACTGCTCAAACTTCGTTACTTTTCCTAAAATGTGTGTATTTATTTATTTTGGGGCGTGGGGAATGAAGAGAACAAAAAATATGAGCATTTTATGAGCATGGGATTTTGACCCCTCATTAAACATGCATAATGCTGCGCTATACTTTGCAGCCACAAGCCGTTGCCAAACAACGCTTATTGTTTAGGTCCTTTGATAAGCAGGCAGTCATATAATTAACTAGAACTAGCTAGATCTGATAGATTTGGACATAAACGTGAGTGAAGTATAACCGGACGCGAGAGAGAGATCAGATCAGCTGCTGCTGACGGAGAACACGCAGCTCTTCCGGATCAAAGCTCCGCCGCTGTGACGGACCGTTGAGTGGAGCAAAATACAGTAAGACCTAACACACTTAGCTATTTTATCTACTCTGGAACTAGCTAAACTAGTTATAAGAAATATGTGTGTTCTTTACTGTCGGGTCACTTATTACAGGTTCAGCGAGCTGCACGAGAGGGACGGGCTATGGAAGCAAACAAGAGACAGAAGTATTTGAATTGTATTAGACACCGAATTTATAGCATTGAAAATAATTACTTTGAAAATCATGAATCTGAATTTTTTTTGCTCCGAATTTATCTATGTGAAATAAAAATGTAAAAATTCAAGTTAAAAAAATTCGAATGTTCAAATTCAGATTCCAAAAATTCAAGTGAAAAAAATTCGACGTCAAATATTTCGGTGTTTAAAATTCGATGTAAAAAAATTCGGTGTAAAATTCGACGTCAAAAATTGCGATGCAGCCTCATCCGGGCTACTCAGACAGGATAAGCAATCGAGCCCTAATGCAATCAAACCGACTTGGCCTATCAGAGCACGGCTTTGTCAGTCATGTGATCACAACAACCCGGGAGAAAAATGACGGAGAACAGCGGGGCTCGCCGCTCGGGTAAGCAGTCAGTTTGTGCTCTTTATCTTACAAGCAGTGAGGGCTCGACAGCATTTGTATCTTACATTAGCTAAATGAGTGAAGTAGCCTTGTGCCTTGCTGTTAGCAAGCTCCGTAGTTATCATTAACTGAAGTGAATCACAACGTTACCCTGTCCTTTGTGTGTGTGTGTGGGGGGGGGGGGGCGGTTTGCAAAGTAACGTAACGATCACTTCGGTTAGATAAGTCAAGTAGACCATGCTACACTATACGAAATACTCTCTTACAAAAGCCCTGCATTTAAACATGTTAATGTTACTTTAGTAAAAGTATGCTAGTATAATTAGGAAAGTGTTGTTAGAGTATTTAAAGTAGACACAAGTTATACTATTATATTATATCATTTGATTTATTGTTATTACCGATGCACGAGTTGACTTAACTGTTGTAGTTGGAGCTCATTTTGAACAATGAGCTAACTAATTATTACTTTCATAATGGTGTAATGTGCCGACTATTTTCTACATTAATAGATGAAGGTCTGGTTTGTTCAAACTCTCAAAATAGTAGGACCAGAGCCCTAGAGACTCTAGGGCTCTGAGTAGGACATGCTGTCATAATTACCCAGAGTCCGAAGTGACACCTTTACAATGTTAAAGCTGTTAGATAAATGTAGTGACGTAAAAACTAAAGTATTCAAGATAGTGTAGTGGAAAAGAGATAATGTTTTTTTTTTAAACGTTACCAAAACAAAATCTCTTGTTTTGGACTGACAGTAATGATTCAAGAAATAGTAGATAAATAAATACACACACATCAATGTGTTGTGGATGGAACACAACAAATGGTGCTCTTACCTGTGATGCCTCCTCCACACATTATAACCAGACTGTATCATTCAAACTATAAGTAACAGTTCTAGCTACTTGACTTCAGACAAACAATTCAAAAGACAAAATCAACACAATTTATTGAAAGACCAATCTTTATTTCTCTCCTTTTGTTTGTGTTATTAAACCCTGTCAATCTAAAAAACTGAGCAACTCAACAGTTAACTTTATATTTCTTATTGTCCAAAGCATCTATTACACTATTTGTTCCCCTCTCATATTCACAGGATGGATGATTAGAGACTTTGGGGGAAACCTCAGCTTTATGAACGTCCTGTCTGTTGCTTTGACCGGAGAGGGCTGAGGGTCTTTCCCTGCGAGGAGTCCTCCTCGCAGGGAAAGACCCTGCAGGCCTGAGGGAGGAGGACCAGACCTGATGGAGGAGGACCTGCACCACCTACAGAACTTAGCCCATGCTGGGCATAGCTGTTACCACCTGCACAGGCCTAGCCTGTCAATTAACAGATTAACATTGAGTGTAACTTATGTATATTATTTCGTTTTTATTTAAAAAAAAAAATGGTGATGGTTCATGCTTGATAACTTTTAGTTCACATTTCAATAAATTGTATTTGCACTCCTTTTGTCCGTTATTCTTACTGAAAATGTTAGATTACACATTCACATCTGACTGAAGATTGGTACCATTTATTTATGACGTTCCAAACTCGGCGGCACAAGGCACAAGGGATGTGAAGCTCATAAAGTGAGGCAAATGCATTTGATCAGCTGACTTTTTTTTTGCCAAACTTTATAGGCCTGACAATCACACTGTCTCTGAGGTGCAACGTAAAACACAAAACAACACAAATGAAGTTCCTGTTAGACTACAAAACTAGTCAGTGTGCAGGTCTTTGTGTTACAATACAAGTGTCTCTTAGTGAATGTCCTGTACTGCTCTTAAATCTCATCACATCAGCTTCTCCTTTCCCTCTTGGATGTTCTTCTGGACCCTCAGAGAAAGAGAACATGGTGAAGCAGTCCTGTCTCTCAGGCATGTCCTTTCCTAACAGAAATATCAAAAAACATATTATTGCAGAGCAAGTGTGTTATTTAAGAAAGAGGTTTGTTTGTTCATAAATATAATGATTTTTTTATTTGAATGTGTTTTTTAAATCCAACAGTGTACTGCAAAGATAATCAGATTATGAATAAACCGTTCTAAATTCATCAACATTGAAATAAATGTATTATTAAAATAATATTTAACTGTTATCAAAACTTAGTGCAACTGTGGAAGCTTGCTCTGTCCGGTTGTCTCACTGAAAGACAAAGGGTGGCAGCTCTCACTATGTGATGTTGCTTGGTAAAATGTAAATGTAACCTTTTGCTAATAAAGTCCACTCAACATCACTGATGTGTAGGTGATCTAGTATTTATTCATGTTTAATGGCATGTATATCAGTCTATTGGAGTCATTACTTTATGCATTCTTTGTAAAGTATGAAAAAGGTGTACCTTGAAATCTGTGCTGAAGTTCTCTGCTGCTAGGAGTCCAGATCTGTCTCTCCTCCTCTGGTCCAGCCTGTCTGGATCACCTTGAGGACACTTTGAACAAACAGATGTAAAGTTACAGACTTCTTTACATGCAAACAACTTGTTATCTTCTTTTAAAAACAGGTCATAATCTTATTGTTATACTTCAGAAATGGCTGGATATCACAGTCCTTATACTGTATCAGTTTGAGTATTATTGTGTAGGTCCTTTTTATTTTACTGTTACTTTGGATGAGGTTTTCATGAGTCAGTCAAATTAATTTGTTTTCATATGCCATATTCATATGTATCACACACGTAAGGGTAACACACAAACCTATTGAACAAATGCAATGCAATGGATAAGCTTAATTTCCACTGAAGTCACAGATAACGTCATATATCATATTTAAACAAATCATGTCCTTGTCACTAAAGCATTGACTACGCTATTCATCATCCTTAAATGCAGGAATTAAGTTACATGTTCCGTTCTACAGCCACGATAAGGCGGTTTCTCAAGTGTGATGATAATACAATTAAAAGAGGCATTGGTAATAATATTAAAAACAACAATGTTTGGGTCGTTCGTCGGATAGGCGGTTAGCTGCAATAAATAACTCCAGTTCAACAAACCATATTACAATATCTAAGGGAGCGTTATTTCTGGACCATCTTGAAATGTGACGTTCATATTTTAAAGATACACACATTTCATTGTGAGGTTGATTTAATATACAGTAAGCCCACTGGCGGCACATATCAGACCCGGGCCGGGGGGCGGGGCCACATGACCGGGCCCTTTAAACCCAATAAAGCTTGACAAAAATATCGGGAGTCCGGGGTGGTAATCTGACGCTCATGCGTAAAAAGTCGCTCAGTCAGTAAGATTACAATTTAAAACAATGTTTGAAAGAAAAGTAACTAAAGAAAAAGGTGTAATATTTAAAGGGATAGTGGAAATCCGCGAATTTTGGGTTTAACTTATGTATTTTTATTAAAAAGAAGCATATTAAACAATTTTTTTTAATTTCATGCGCCTAGTTTCATTTTATTTTCAATTTTACTGCGCCCTCTCAATGAAACGAAATACTTCGGGAATCGTCGGGAATCTTCGGGTGATGACGAGAGCTCAGGAAGACGGGCACAAACAATAGCGGACATTCAATAGCATTTGCATGTGAATAGCCGACCTTTATTATGGTGAATAGATGTGTTTTGTATGGCTGTAGTGCGACAGAAAAATTCTACGTGACACAACGACATTGGATTAACCTTGAGATGCGTTTTTATTCCGTTGAACACAACTTTTGATCACAAATCAAAAAAGGTAAGACATAATTATTGTAATATTTTTGGAACCGGATGTTGTTTACTTTCTCTTTTCTGGCTGATAGCTCCAGGAATTCGAGGTCTTACAGTGATGACATTACATGTGTGGAATCTGTGGAGTCTCAGCTTTAAATCGTATATCTTGTTTGTGCAGTTAAGATAGTAATAAGGGCATTTCTACCGTGTGTTGTGTGTAAAAAAGCGTTAGCATTAGTTAGCATTGTTTCGCTCAATGCTAATTCAAAGGCTTGGTATTACTCTTGTGTTTTTTCTAGCTAACAATTGTTCTTATTGTCAGTTAGCGGAGTTTCTTACCTTTAAAAGGGTATGAAACATTAATAGTTTCATAAATGTTAAGAAGCCCTGAGACATGTGAGAGAAAAAAAAAACGGTGGGAGGGGTCCACTGGGGGGACCTTCGGCCTTAACTGGTTAACAATGATTAATATTTGTAAAGGCTACAGGTGATCTTAAGATGCGTGAGCTATGCTTAGGGACCTACCAGTCAAGATTATTTGTGCGTAGGGGTGCATCATCTGGCGCCTGGTCCTGGTCATCCTCGCCATTGCCCATGCCGTGAACCATCACCTCGGGCTCGGGCTCGAACAAATAAGGACGTAATGGTCCATCTTCTGGCTCAATATTGTCACCATCGTCGCTTACTGAACCGGATTCAGATTCAGTTCCTAAAACGACATTTTCGTAGGAAAGCCGAGAGGATGTTTCTGACTCGCTATCATCACTGGATACCTCGTACAATCCTTCTTCTTTGTCTGGTATATTTGCCCTTCCACGTTCATTCTGCATAGACGCCATGGTTTGTTATCATATCGTCTTCCTGAGTTTTCGTCACTTCCGGTTAGGCTGAGAAACATTTCGTTTCTAAAAAACTTCGGGGAAGCTGCAATAAAGTGCTTCTAACATGCGTAAGGCAATTATTATATTTTTTTAATCAGGTGTGATTGTTTTGGTACGTAATTATGCTTGCATATAAGTTAAAACGAAACTATTTGAGGTTCCATTTCCACTATCCCTTTAAGATTTCGTTTTTACAAAGGGTATAGAAACGAAATATATAACAGAGATAATAATGATATAACATGACATAAAGTCCAACAAACCACAAGGACAATGAAAACATAGCCTAATAAAATGACTACATTTCTGACACACCATTCACCATGGACAGCCACCATGAGAGCAGAGCAGTGTAAAATTGGCACGGCGGCCCATACATTCACGTACAAGTAGGCTACTGTACAAATTAAATGTGAAGTGTACTCACCACTACTTGAAGGGTACTCGGCGAGCCTTGCGCTCCGCGAACTTGTCCACAATACGCTGTATGTCCAATTTCTTGGCTCGGTCACTTTCGATGGACAGCAAGAACAGTCCACTCAGTCTCTCCTGTCCCATCGTGCTCCTCAAATAGTTTTTGACGAGTTTTAATTTGGAGAAAGAGCGCTCGGCGGTTGCCACGGTGACAGGAAGAGTCAGAAATAAGATGAAGGCTGTGCAAACCTCACTGAATGTAGATGTTACTGCTGGGTTGTAAACAATGACCATTTTTACCAGATCCGCGACAGATTTTAGTTTTTGTATTTGGTCCCTGAAACAGGTTCTGAAAGAAAGCAGCTGGCCAGGGAAGCTGGCGGCGATGTCCCGACTGTAGTGCTCTCTAAGCCGCTGAGCAGCTTGGTGTAAATCCTCATCCTTTGCTTGCAGTAGTGTGTTGGGGTGAATTACCTCAAACATGTTCACAGTTTCATTTAAACTGGTGAATCTTTGGGACAGTTGCTGGATGATTATATCGAGACATGCATTGAAAACGGTCACCCGAAAGTTGCTCTCTGCGTCAGTGAGGCGGCTGTCTTCAGAAAGTTCATCAAAGTGTCTCTTAACTTTCCTGGCCCTGGTTGTTTCAAACTGTGTTTGACTTCCCCATTTAGTAGCCAGGGCAAGAGTGTCCGGTACTTCTTCACCTTGCGGCGCAGCCAGTAAGGAGCCGGAGGGGGAGGGGTGCGGCTGGTCAAGCGTCAGGCCTGGCTCTCCTCTAGACGAGCAGCTAGCAGCTAGCAGCTGCTGAGTCGTCCCTATTATTATTATTACTATTATCATCATCACTACAGCCGAGAGACAGAAAAGTAAATAAGCTAGGCGGCCGAGCTACACGAAGTAACAACAACCATATGATATCAACATTTACCACAAACTCACATTTTCTTGTTGACAGTGTGTGGCCGTGATTGTAGCCTACCTGTAAATCTGGCTAACCCCCACTAACGTTGTTGGCGGGCTGGGGCTCGGGGATGAAACACGGCTGGCGAAAAAAATATCCATCGAGCTTGGACAATTTGGCTTTTCCTTGGTCCTCCTTTTTTATCTTTTTCTTTGCATTTTGTAGCTCCACTTTTGTGTTTATAACTGCTCATGCTTAGGCAGTGCTCTGTTGAATGACAAGTGATTGATGATGACGTTGACGTTCATTTACGTATGGTGTTGATGGACGGCTGTTGATGACGATTTTACCCAAAATACATTTGGAGACAATAGAAGGGATTCACTTGCCATTTTTCATGTTTTAATGTTAAATGTGAGTGTGAAAATAGCAGAACAAGTTCAACTCATATTATAGGCTACAATGCTTTATACCTAATATGACCACGAACGTCAGTGCACTCAGTGGCGCGAGGCAGCAGGGCCCGCCCGAATATCTCGGGGGCGGAGCCTGCTGCCTCGGCGACGGGCCCCCATTGGGTCCCGACCATCCAGGGCCCGGGGAGCCCTGCCCCTACAGCCCCCCCTGAAGCCCCGCCCCTGAGTAAGCCTCTCTTCAACAATACGTTGACGTTAGCTAGTCTATTGTATGCTATAGTAGAGCATAGCGAATTTAAATGAACCTTAACAATGCATACAGTAACCTAAATAGCAAACTAACTATCTAACGTACAAGGATGACCTTATTTTAGCAACCTCGCACAGAAGCCTTTTGGTAGACAGTAGCATCCCACTTAATGTTTTACACTCTTGGATGCTACGCATAGCATCGTTAGCACAGATGGAGCTACGATTGCTCAAATGGTAACCCAACTCTAAACATTCATTAACGTTAGCTTAATAAAAACACCAGTAACATAACATAAAGTACGCAGGGTTGACTTACCGAAGAAACTGCATTAATGGACGGTCTGTTTCAACCGCAGATAAATCCTATATTTGCATGACGAATAGTCCACCAGGAGCCAACACAACAAACACGGCCGAGTTCAAGTAGTGTTCTCCTCATGAGCTGAGCCGCTGTAGCATCACGGAGCTAACGGAGCTAGCAGAGAGGAGCTAGGAGCAGCAGTCCCGTTGTCATGAAGGGGGAATCTAACTATATACAGAATATGTTTTTGTAGATCCAGGCTAGAAACATGTTCATTTTCTGATGTTAAGTTGGACATTTTAACAAAGGGTCTACGGGAATTGCTCCCATCTGCATCCATCGCCTACAGTTTGCAGCATTGGGCTTCACCGCACTGTCCCGGGGTTTGCCGCTTGGCTCTGATAGGCCAGAAGTCGGTTTGATTGCATTAGGGCTCGATTGCTTATCCTGTCTGAGTAGCCCGGATGAGGCTGCATCGCAATTTTTGACGTCGAATTTTACACACCGAATTTTTTTACATCGAATTTTAAACACCGAAATATTTGACGTCGAATTTTTTTCACTTGAATTTTTGGGATCTGAATTTGAACATTCGAATTTTTTTAACTTGAATTTTTACAATTTTATTTCACATAGGTAAATTCGGAGCAAAAAAAATTCAGATTCATGATTTTCAAAGTAATTATTTTCAATGCTATAAATTCGGTGTCTAATAAAATTCAAATACTTCTGTCTCTTGTTTGCTTCCATAACGGGCTGTCAGGAGAGGGAGAGGAAAAGAGAGAACCCCGTTTATTCTTCCCATGTTATTATCAAGAATGACTGTAAACCTTTGAATAAAGTAGTTAATCTACTATTAGTAGTTTGTTTAAATGCATTACTTATGTTTTTTTTTTTCATTAACATGAAATAAATCTCACGTACCCCCTGCAGTACTCCAACGTACCCCTAGGGGTCTGCATACCCCCATTTGAGAACCACTGGTCTAAGCAATGGAGGGCTTGTGTTTCCAGTGAAGGTGTTGAAGGACTGAGAGGATGTGGTCTCTGCGGCTGAGTTCTGGACGTCTTCCAGCCTGTCCTCCTACAAAAAACGACCATATAGGTCGATTGTTCAGCAGCTAAATACGACCCAGAGTCACGTTTTAAAGTGTAGCACCTCTAGTGGTCGTGTAAGAAACAACATGCTCCTGTCGATTGCAAACGCTCCGGAGGGTCGTTTATTCACAAATAACCCTCTCTGGAAAATCCTAAATTGTGGAATAGTTTGGCCATTAAAATGCTTTTTTATTAGATTTCTAGCGAGAAGTGTATATTGTACTTTTATAATCTATGTCCAGTGGATGTGTAGGATCTACAGTTTGATAGATATACGAAGATGATTTGAGGTCTCGCCAGGAGAACGTGTACTGTATATGAGGCAGCTTCCATGTAAAGTTAGCGTGGGTGAAAACAGTATTTCCGGTCTCGAAGTTTTCATAATAAAACCGGAAGTATTCCCCACACTGTCAAATGATTACACAGTGATATCTCCATTACTCATCCACTAAAAAACATCAGTTTATCCTTGTTAATTACACAATATTGATTGGTTTAAATTGTGTACAATGCTTTTGTGTTTTTAACCTTCGATTCGGAGAAACAAATTGTTTTTTCGGAGTTTAGACACTACAGAGTTTCCGAAGACACTACACTACCCAGAATCCCCAGCTATCGTTTGGGACTACAACATCCGCCTTGCTTTACAAACCCCGTGATTAGCCCTCAAGCTCTGTGATTGGATGTTGGAGTGGCAATGCGACAAGGTTACGCCGAGTGTCAAACAGCTCTTTGAAATGGAATGGATCGAACCACGCCAGACTATCCAAAACTGGACTTGGGACTCTGTTACTTTGCAGATTCTGATTAATGATGTGAAATATAAACAACCCTTAAATCAGACTTTAGGTACACCTGAGTAAAATTCAGCCTTATCAGGTTGTCTGTTTTGCACATCCTCCTGTTAATATTGTAACGTTCCCCAAGATGAGTCGGAGACAGGCTTGTAGTTATTAGGCTTTAATAACTAGTAGTTGAAGACAGATGATAACAGGTCAAGTATACTTCGTGGGTTCTACCGCACACTAACTTATTTCCTAAACCAACCACAAGATATAGCACTGTCTACGTCACAACTCTCCGCCCTCCCCCGTCCGCTCCACCAACCACAGGCCCGCACCTCAGCCACCATCACGGTGCAGCTCTATGATTGGCAGAGAGACGGGGGATGCCTAAGTGACACCCTGAGTAGCCTATCAGGATCGCTACACTACCCCCCCACTACAAAGTTTCTCGCCCACGAGGAACATATAAAACACAGTACAAAACACTCCCCCCACCCTCTCCAGCTCACTGCAGGGACTACCCCACTGGCTGTCCCCAACCAAACCAGTAGCCTTTGAAAACCAGAAAACCCACCACAATCCCAGCCCTCTATAGTGTCTACCCCCCCCACTACAAAATTCCTCGCCTACGAGGAACAACTAAACACAGCCCCACACTACACCTACACACTGAACTTTGACTAGGAAGAGCTGGGTGGACTACCATCCCTTCCAGTGAGACCAGGGCGCATTCTTGCCCTCTACAGGAACTGGGGGGTCTCACTATAACCTTACTACCACACAAAGTCTCTGAAACGACCCGGGGGTCGTGTCTGCCTTCTCGGCAGGGGGGCTGGGGTTGCCGGATCTGGCCCAGGCGCCGAAAGACTGGGGGGACTCTCAGTCCTTGATGGGGGACTGCTGCTCTGTCCGCCGGGGGGTCTGCGGAGGGATGTCGATGGGACGTCTGTGTGTCCCGAGGTTTCTTCGGTCTGTGGGGAAGCGACGCCTCTGTACGGAGCCAGCCTGTCTCTGTGGAGCACCACTTTTCTCCCCTTTGGTGGCAGCTGCACCCTGTAGACCACTTCCCCCACCCTCTCCAGTACTCGGCAAGGACCTACCCACTGACTGTCCAACTTTGGGCACCGGCCTTTCGTTCGTTGTGGGCTGTAGACCCAAACCAGTTCCTCGGCCCGGAAATGCTGCCCTCTGGTCCTGATGTTGTAGTTCCGCTTCTGTCTCACCGCAGCACTTTTCTGCTGCTCGCGGGCAAAGGCATGAGCGGACTCAAGCCGGTCCTGCAGCCTCCTTGCGTACTCAGGACCAGGAGGCGTGTCCAGGGAATCTGGTGGCCGACCAAACGCCAACACCGCAGGGGTTCGAAGCTCTCTCCCCAGCATGAGGAGGGCCGGCGAACAGGCTGATGACTCCTGGACTGCAGACCGACATGCCATGAGCACCAGGGGCAGATGCTCGTCCCAGTCGCGTTGATGCCGCGACGTGAGGATGGCCAGCTGCTGTCCCATGGTGCGATGAAATCTCTCTACTAGTCCGTCGCTCTGTGGTCGCAGGTGGGAGGTGCGTGTTTTGTGAATGCCCAGTTGAGAGCACATAGAGGCGAACACCCGGGACTCGAAATTCCTCCCCTGGTCACTGTGCAGGGTCTCCGGTACTCCAAACCGGCTGAACATGCCGGACACCAAGGCATCCGCGACTGTCTCTGCTTCTTGGTCAGGGAGCGCATACGCCTCTGTCCACTTTGTGAAGTAGTCTATGGCCATGAGAACGTAGCGGTTACCCCTGTTTGACAAGGGTAGCGGCCCCACCACATCAACCGCTACTCTCTCCATCGGGTCCCCGACGGGAGATTGTTGCAGCAGAGCATGGGAACGCCCCGGGGGGCCCTTCCGTGCCGTACACGGATCACAGCGGCGACAGAAGTCTTCGACATCCCTCCTGCACTGTCCCCAGTAGAAGTCCCCTGACGAAGGCGGCGGAGGGTCTTAGTGACTCCAAAGTGACCAGAGCCTGCCGTGCCATGCATGGCCTTGAGTACGACCTCTTGCAGGACCCTAGGAACCACCACTTGCCACCTCTTCTCCCCCGTTGCTGGCTCTTTCCACGCCCGCTGCAGTACGCCCTGACACAGACGTAGAGACTCAAACTGAGACCACAGCCCCTTTGTTGCTTTGGAGAGCGCTGCCACTTCCTCCCACGGTGGCCGCTGCTGCGACTCAACCCACTGCAGTACAGGCTGAAGAACGGCGTCCAGCTCTTGCTGTTGCTTCCACTCTGACGCATCCACTGTCTGGAGCTCCCTGCAGATAGCCTCCTCCACTTGCTGCGCTGCCGCACAGACGATGTCCTCCTCCAGCAGCTCCTTTTCGCGAGTCTCTCTCTTCTCGCAGTAGTGGCATCCGCCGCCGGCACACGGCCGCCGGGAGAGGGCGTCTGCATTGGTGTGGCGCACCCCAGCCCGGTGCTCCACCCTGAAGTTGAACGATTGGAGCTCTTCTAGCCACCTGGCGACCTGCCCTTCTGGCTCTTTGAACGTCATGAGCCACTGTAATGCAGAGTGATCCGTCCTCACCGTGAACGCTTGCAGGTAGTACTTAAAATGCTTGATGGACAGCACCACTGCCAAAAGTTCTCTGCGGGTAACGCAGTATCGTCGCTCCGCTTTGTTGAACGCCCGGCTGAAGTATGCCACCACCCGCTCCCCCTCTGGTGTAGTCTGGGATAGCACTCCGCCTACCCCAACGCCGCTAGCGTCGGTGTCCAGGGTGAACGGCAGCCGGGGGTTGGCTGGGACGAGAACCGGGGCTTCGCTCAGGGCACGCCGAAGGCCGTCAAACGCTGCTTGACATTGTTCAGACCACAGGAACTCCCTGTCCTTCTGCAGCAGCTGAAACAGGGGTGCGGCAATGCAGGCAAAACCCCGTACAAACTTCCTGTAGTACAAGGCCAGGCCCAGGAAACTCTTCAGCTGTTTCTGGTTGCGAAGATTTGGCCAGCCTGTGACCGCCTGCACTTTCTCGTGCAGGGTGCCGATGCCCTCTCCCCCCACTTTGTGGCCCAGGAAGGTGACCTCTCTCTGTAGGAAATGGCACTTATCTGGATGTAGCTTCAACCCAGCGGCTCTGATCCTCTCCAGCACCACTTTTAGCGATCCTAGGGCCGCCTCAAACGAGCTGCCATGCACCAGGATGTCGTCCAGGTAAACCAAACACTGTTGGCGGGGAATCCCAGACAGCACCCTGTCCATCAACCGCACGAAGGTGGCCGGGGCATTACACAGCCCAAAACTGAGGACCTTGAACTGCCATAGTCCTCGGCCGGTGCAGAAAGCCGTTTTTGGTCTGGCCTCCGGGGCAAGAGGGACTTGGTAATACCCGCTGCGGAGGTCCAAGGAAGAGAACCACGACGAACCTGCGACCAGGTCCAGGGACTCATCGATGCGGGGAAGGGGGTATGAATCCTTCTTGGTGACCCCGTTCACCGGTCTGTAGTCTGAGCACAGCCGCCAGCCCCCTGTCTTCTTCGGGACCATGACTATCGGTGCTGCCTGGGCTGTCTGAGGGCTCGATGATGTCTGCCTGCAGCATGCTCTGCACTGCCTCGTCGCAAGCCTGCTGACGAGCCAGGGGGAGTCGCCGCGGGCGACACCTGATGGGCCGCGAGTCCCCCGTATCGATCTCGTGTTCCACCAGATGCGTTCGGCCCACCTCCTCCTCCTTCATGGCGAAACTGCTCTGGAACTCTAGCAGGAGCTGCCCCAATTGCTCCTGCTGCTCGGGATTCAGGCCGCCACAGTTCTTCCTCCACACCTCCAATACTGCAGACCGAGCCTCTTCTACCTCCGTCTGGGGTACTTGGGGGGGGGGCTGTGCTCGGGTGGCGCAGCCCGGGGGTGACAGGTGGGGAATTGTCCTGAGTGGGCGTCACCGTGGGTACAGGAAGGGAGGGAGGGTTTGCTTCCGTGTCTAGGGTACTCACGGTGGGTGTCGGGGGTCTCCCCGCAGGCTCAGCAGGGTTGTGGACACGGGTCATAGTAATTACAGCCCCCCCCCCCCCCCGAAACTCACTGTGCCGGCTTGAAGATCCAGGAGGCAGCCCGTCGCCTTCAGAAAGTCCAAACCCAGAATGCACGGGTCCTGTACATCCGCTATCCACACGGGGTGCCGCACTTCCACTCCCCCCACCGACACAGACAGCACTCCTCTTCCTTTCATAGCCGCCAACTCTCCGGTGACTGTGCGAACATAGTCCCACTGGGCAACACCTCTGCTCTCACCAGGGTTATTGTAGAGCCTGTGTCCACCAGTGCATCGCAGGGCACCCCCTCCACCTCGACAGGAACATAGCAGGAGTCCCCACCAGCACGGCCCACCGCGACGACAGGCTCCACTCCGGTGTTGTCATCTTTTTCAGGAGGGCGTAGAGTCTGGCTCCCCCTGCTGTGCTGTCGGGCTCCCTCCGCGGATGTCTGAGTCGGTGGCAATAAAGCTGTGGTTTGTTTGGGGAGTCTTCGGGCTTGGTTCCACATATCCTCCTCTATGTGGGCCCCCCGTCGTTTCCCTGGTGTTCGCCGAGCCTTGGTGCAGTCTCTGGCAAAATGTCCTGGCTGACCACACTCCCAGCAGACTCTGGTGTCTGGTCTGTGTGTTGGCTGCAGAGAAACAGCCCTTATCATCTCTGTCAGCTCGGTAACCCATGCAGGCTTCTCCTCCTCCCTGCAGCTCCACTCCACACGTTCTCCCTCTCCACAGCCATCTCCAAGGCCGCCTGTAAGGACTGTGGATGTTGCAGCTGTACCTCGACCCTCAAGTCCACAGGCCGGAGGGCCCTGATGAACTGATCACGTGCCAGCTCATTCTGTACTCCGGGTGGCATGTGTGCATACGCCCGCCGCGTCAGGCTCTTCACGTTGTTAGCCAGTGCACGCAGCGTCTCTCCAAACTCTCTACAGCGGTTACTCAACTCGTTCCGGAGCAGCTCTGGCGGGAAACACTGTCCAAACCGCCTCTTCAAAGCCCCCGCTAACGCTTCATAGTTGAGTCGGTCCACAGGGCTAAGTAGTAGCAGACATGAAAGAGCCTCTTCTGTGAGGCACAAAGCTAACTGTAGTGCTTTAGTCTCTACTGACCACCCCCCGGCATGAGCAAGCAGTTCAAATTGGGCATGGAAAGCCTCCCAGTCTGCCTTACCCGAGAATTTGGGTGTTTTCACTGACCCGGCGGCGGCTGCTGCGGGTTGATGGGCGCTGCCATTGTTGTTTACCTCCAGCTTGGAAATGGCGCGAACTGCCGCAGAAGACGGAGACATTCCCGCGTCTCTAGCCATCCTCACCGCCGACTCTCTCAGGCGCTCTCTCACCTCCCGTGCACTCATGAACTCCTCTCTCATGTCCTTCGACCACCCGCATGCTCCATCTTCCTCTTCATCACTACTGTGTTCCTGCTTCACTCCCATCTTGCTGAACTTATCCATCCCCGCTAGCTTACCGGCTAGCTCCGTGACGCAGTTACGACTGTCGTCCGGATAGACGTCCCTTGTTCGAAAAGTTCACTTCTGACACCAATGTAACGTTCCCCAAGATGAGTCGGAGACAGGCTTGTAGTTATTAGGCTTTAATAACTAGTAGTTGAAGACAGATGATAACAGGTCAAGTATACTTCGTGGGTTCTACCGCACACTAACTTATTTCCTAAACCAACCACAAGATATAGCACTGTCTACATCACAACTCCCCGCCCTCCCCCGTCCGCTCCACCAACCACAGGCCCGCACCTCAGCCACCATCACGGTGCAGCTCTATGATTGGCAGAGAGACGGGGGATGCCTAAGTGACACCCTGAGTAGCCTATCAGGATCGCTACAATATCTTTGGACGTCCCGCACTAAACTGTTTTATTGTAGAGATCACTACAGTATCTTCTTGATATTTTCTATTCTATATTTCTATCATTGACCCCTATTTTGTATGTAGGCTACTCTTAATATTTAAATGTTTTCATCAAATATAACTTATTCAACAACTAAATTCAATAACGTGCTTTAACCACTAGGAGGTGCGGTTTAGACCAGTGGTCTAGTTAATAAAACATAATAATATCAAACATAATATGACTATTCACTTTATTGTGAAATTAAAACAGAACGGTAAAGGAAAATACAGTTTCAGTCTCTCGATGTGAAGCTTATGCATTGTACCATGAACTTGTATAGACCTGTAACAGTCAACTGCATGAGGAGTTGGAAAGGTAGTTCAGTAAATAATATCTTTAAAAACTACAAAAAAGTCCCTTTCTATCAGCTGTGCACCATTATGGTGTAAATACAGACTACTAATTGGATCAAATATAAAAGTCAGCCGAATTAGTGTTGATACTGCAAGGAGATGTATTGTGTGAAAAGAAATGGAAGATGTTGTTTAATTGTTGATATATTTATGGGACACGTCACGTATTCGGTTTTGGCGGCAAAAAGCACTTTCTTTCAAGATAAGATCCAATCTTCCTATTCCAATCCTAAAAAACTATTTTCCATCTTCTCCACCCTCTTGGACCCTCCAAAAGCTCCTCCCCCCTCCTCACTTCTGTCAAGCGACTTTGTTACCCACTTTGAAAAAAAGGTTAATGATATTCGCTCTTCTTTTTCTGACTCACCTTTACTCACCGCTGGGTCACCAGACCTTCCTTCCACCAACACACTAACCTCCTTTTCCCCTCTCTCTCCAAGTGAGGTTCTTACCCTCATTACCTCTGCCCGCCCTACCACCTGTCCTCTCGACCCTATCCCTTCAAACCTCCTTCAGACTATCGCTCCTGATATTCTACCGTTTCTCACCCATTTCATCAACACTTCTCTAACTTCTGGTCACTTTCCAAACAGTCTCAAGGAGGCAAGAGTAAACCCTCTCCTAAAGAAACCCACTCTCAACCCGTCTGATGTTATAAACTACAGGCCTGTCTCTCTCCTCCCGTTCCTGTCTAAATCACTTGAACGCGCTGTCTTTAAACAACTCTCCTGTTATCTCAATCAGAACAACCTTCTGGATCCGCACCAGTCTGGTTTCAAGGCAGGTCACTCCACAGAAACTGCTCTCATTGCTGTCACGGAGGAACTGCACACTGCCAAACCTGCATCCCTCTCCTCTGTCATCATCCTGTTGGACCTGTCTGCTGCATTCGACACGGTGAATCATCAGATCCTCCTTCGCACTCTCCAAAAACTTGGAGTTTCTGGCTCTGCACTTTCCCTCCTCACCTCATACCTGAAAGACCGTACCTACAGGGTGACTTGGAGAGGGTCTGAGTCCGACTCTTGTCAATTAACTACGGGGGTCCCTCAGGGCTCTGTTCTTGGTCCCCTCCTCTTCTCCTTGTACACAAACTCGCTCGGATCAGTCATTAGCCCGCATGGTTTTTCTTACCACTGCTACGCTGACGACACCCAATTAATTCTGTCCTTTCCCCGCTCAGAGACCCAGGTCGTCGCACGCATCTCTGCTTGTCTAGCTGACATCTCTCAGTGGATGTCTGCTCACCACCTCAAGCTCAACCTTGACAAGACTGAGCTGCTCTTCCTCCCGGGAAAAGATTGTCCAACTCTTGACCTGACAATCAACATCGGCACCTCAGTTGTTTCCCCGACTCAGACTGCAAGGAATCTGGGTGTGACCCTAGATAACAACCTGTCCTTCACTGCAAACATCGCTGCTACAACCCGCTGCTGCAGATACACGCTTTACAACATCAGGAAGATACGTCCCCAGCTGACTCAGAAAGCGACTCAGGTTCTGGTCCAGGCTCTCGTCATCTCACGCCTAGACTACTGCAACTCCCTCCTGGCTGGTCTACCTGCATGTGCCATCCGACCTCTGCAGCTCATCCAGAATGCAGCGGCTCGTCTGGTTTTCAACCTTCCTAAATTCTCCCACACCACTCCGCTCCTCCGCTCCCCTTCACTGGCTTCCGGTAACTGCTAGAATCCACTTCAAGACACTGGTACTTGCTTACCGTGCTGCGAATGGATCTGGCCCTTCCTACATCCAGGGACATGGTTAAACCGTACACCCCAGCGCGTGCACTACGCTCTGCATCAGCCAAACGACTCGTTGCGCCCTCGCTGCGAGGGGGACCCAAGTTCCCATCGGCGAAAACACGTGGGTTTGCTATCCTGGCTCCAAGATGGTGGAATGAGCTCCCCATTGACATCAGGACGGCAGATAGCTTGCACATCTTCCGGCGCAAACTGAAAACTCATCTCTTTCGACTCCACTTCGAGCGTTAGAACGATTAACGAAGCACTTTTATACCAATAAAGGACTGGATTACCTAAAGCCAGTTGAGTAGCACTTGAAATGTTTGGCTCTATGAAACCTGATATACTTATATGATTCTGTTTTCTTCAAGGTTGTGTCTTCCTGGTCGAATGTACTTATTGTAAGTCGCTTTGGACAAAAGCGTCAGCTAAATGCAATGTAATGTAATGTAATGTAATGGCGGCATCTCTTCTAGTTTGTCAAAAGGTCTTCTGATCAGGGCTCTATAAATAAATATCTACGGCAGATATGTAATATTTAATGCAGCCGAACCGTGTATTACAATGCCGTTATGTGATGACTTTCAAAGAGAAAAGCAAGAACACTCGGAATAAAGTATTATTTTATTTTTTTTAAATGTTTTCCGATTTCATATCACATAAACACCATATCCCGACGTGCATTGCGGCGTGATTTTAGCCTATCAAAACCTCTGAAAAAAGAAATGTGTCTCTCAGAATCGAAAGAGAAAAACCTATGGGAAAAACACAAAAGCATTGTACACAATTTAAACCAATTAATGTCGTATAATTAACTAGGATAAACTGATGTTTTGTAGTGGATGAGTACTGCAGATATCACTGTTAAATAATTTGATCATTGGTTTTATTATGAAGACGTCGAGACCGGAAATACTGTTTTCAACCCGCAACTTTACATGGAAGCTTGCCGCATATACACGTTCTGACGAAACCTCAAATCATCTTCGTAATATCTATCAAACTATAGATCCTACATATCGACTGGACGTGGATTCTAAAAGTACAATATATACTTCTCGCTAGAAATCTAATCATAAAGCGTTTTAATGGCCAAACTATCCTACAATTTAGGATTTTACAGAGAGGGTTATTTGTGAATAAACAACCCTCTGTAACGTTTGCATTCAACGGGAGCACTAGAGGCCGACAATTTTAAAACGTAATTATAGGTCGTATTAAGCGCTTGAACAAACGACATATTTGGTCGTAATACGGGCTTGAACAATCGACCCATTTGGTCGTATGAGTTGGAGGACTTGTTGTGTTTTTCACACTCCTCTCCTCCCTTTCTTCCTTGAACCTTTCCTCTCTCTTTCTTAATATAGATTTTCTTGCTAATTTAACACCTTTTGTCCCCTTTCTTTCCTCCCTGAATCGGTCCGTGCCCCTCACCTTTCCCCTCTTTCTCCATTCCTGCTTTACTATCTTTCCTAAATTCTCTTTTTTGTTTCCTCTTTCCTTTCTATCTAATTTAGCTCGGTCTCTCCTCCTTTTCCATCTCTTTTAATTTTCCTTCTGATCTGATTTGATCAATCAATGTTTATTTATATAGCCCAATATCACACATGTTACAATTTTGTCTCAGTGGACTTCAGTTTGTACAGAATATCAGTATGAGTATGACACCCTATATCCTTAGACCCTCACATCGTACAAGGAAAACCTTCCAGAGAAAACCCACAGTTTAAAGGGGAAAATGGGAGAAACCTCAGGGAGAGCAACAGAGGAGGGATCCCTCTCCCAGGACGGACAGACGTGCAATAGATGCCGTGTGTAAATTGAAAAGATAATACATTTACAGCATATAGACCGAATGTTTGGAAATGCATGTGTCTGTAATAAGAAGATCAATCCAACGAGGATGTCAACAATCCTGTGGGAGCCATCAGTGAAGTAGTATGATGAAAGTCAGGCATTGAGTCCTCCTTCCTATCATTCCCTCCCTCAACACGTCTTTTATTCTTTCCTTCTGAACGTGTTCTTTGTGTCCTCCTCCCCTCTCTTTTCTCCCTTTCCTTCTTTCATTTCATCTCTTACTCCTTGATCCATCTATCCGTCCGTCTTCCTGTGCGTTGTTCTTTTCTCCTCCCTATCGCCTTCATGCTCCCTCCCTTCCTCTTTTTCCCTGAGACGTCTGTCCTTTCCCTCTTTTCCACCTTACCTGAAATTCCCTGTCGTGTTTTTTGCCTTGTGTCATCTTCTGCAATCTCTCGTTAACCCTTTAATCCCCTTGTTGTCCTTCTTGACTTGCTCTCTTTAAGTTTTTTTCTTTCGTTCCATCCGATTCCTCTCTTCTTTCAGTCTTTCTTCTGAAATAGTTCTCTGTCTTCTTCACCTCTCCTTCTCTCCTTCTCTCTCCCTCCCTCTCATCCTTCTCTCTCCCTGCACCTGTCTTTCATCCACCACTCTTATTTTTACTGTATGTGTTTCATCCACCACTCTTTTTTGTCCTTTTACTGAAATGTTTCATTATTCCTGCTTCTTTTGTTTCATCCATCACTTTGTGCTCCACCTCTCCTTCTTGCTTCTTTAATGCTTCCTTCCCTCCTTCTTCCCTGTTTGTCTTTCTTTTCTAATTTCCCGTCCTCTCTCTTTTCCTCCTCTTTCGCCATCCTTTACGTCACCATTTATTTCATGCTTCCTTTCTCCCTTACCTTTTCCTGATCTGTCCCCCCCCCCCCCTCTGCCCATTAATCTATCTCTTGGAAGTCTGTTCCCTCCCTCCTCTTTTCCTCACTTGTTCATCCTTCCTCTTTCGTTAACTCTTGTGTCTTCCATTAAAATCCCCCCTTTTCATCCTGCTTTCCTCCCTCTTTCTTCTCCCTATGTCCTTCCCATACCCTTTCCCGACATATCTGTCCTTCCCTCCTTCCTCCCTCAAGTCTGGTTCTTGTCATTCCTCTATCTTTCACCTCCTTTCCCATCCTCTTCTATCACTCTTTCCTCCCTCTTCAGTTAGTCTGTTTTTACTTCTTCCAGATACCTTTCTCCCTTTTTCTCTCGGCCCCCTCCATCCCGGACTTTTCCCTCCCTCTTCTCTACTTCCCTGACTTGCCTCCCTCTCTCCTTGCGTCTGCCTCTCTCCTCCTCATAAGCTCTCTCTCCCCTCTCAGTCGTCGCTCGCTCGCCGTGCTGTGCGGACCTACACCAGCCACCTCTCCGCTCTCCCCCCCTGAATCTCTGTCTCTCTCTGCCTCTCTCCTCCGGTGCTCCGCTCTCTGCTATGACAGCTCACACCAGCAGCGTGTTGCCCGATCTCAGACAACCGACAACCTGTCACCGGTTATCCTGTCCAAACGTTAACATGGACATGTGTGTGTGGTATATTCGTGATTGATCGTCGGGTGTAAATATTATTTTTTGTAAAAACGAAAGAAAAAGGAGGAGGGGGGGCGGCCGTCCTCTTTTACCCCCCTCCGCTTCCTTCAGCCAAGCAGAGCGGCAAGGTGGGGAGAAGGCTTTATAATTAAGCCAGCTTGGATTTATTTAACAGGAAAATGACGGATTTGGGAGCAACGGACCTGCTGCTGATGAGGAGGGGGCTGAATGTGAAGAAGAGCGGCAGGCTGAGACGCGACCTCCCGCTTCTCCTCATGCTGGGGCTCCTCTTCGGGGATCTCTCCTCGTCCAAGGGTGAGTTTCGGAGGCTTTCGATTTGTCTGCGTGTGTGCGTGCGTGCCCATTCGCTGGCTTGCGTACATATTATGTGTGTGTGTGTGCGCGTGTTGGACGCGATCTAAATATTAGCAGGTTGGTTTGTTTGCGGGAGAGGAACACACTGGTTTTTGATTCGTGCCGTGTCGTTGTTGCGGACAGCGTTAGTGTGTCTGAGAGTGTGTTTGCAAGAGAGAGAAAGAGTTACATCTAAGCGTGTGTGCTCGCTCTCGCCTCTCTTTGGATGACGTGCGTGTGTCCTTTTTGTGCGTGCGTGCAGTAGAGAGAATGAGAGAGCTATTGCGTGTGTGCGCGCGTGAGAGAAAGAGTGCAGTGCCCAACTTGGACACAGTATACACCTGGGGAACAGTGAAGGCATCCTCATGTTGGGCCTGCTTGCTGTGCAGATATTAAAATGAATAAACCAACTTAACAATCAATCACAGATCACTTACACAGACTTCCTGCAGCTTCTTCAAGTGAGGACTGCAATGAGGGCAATCACATCTGAAACAGAAACAATTAAACATGTTGTTTGGTATCAGGCAAATCATGGCTATAAAATTAATAACCTGTGTGACAGAGAGAGATGGAGTGGATATTTCTGCTGGAGGGAATTTAGAGAGGAAATCCCACGCTTATTGTGTAATGTGATTTTGTGGAGTCACCACACACAGAGGAGCAGTTGTCTCCGTGGAGATGCTGACGGTCTGACAGGGGATTGATGCTGTGTGTCAGCAGGTCTGTGCTGGTGAGCATTTAGTGACCATGGAGGTTCCACACGTTACAGACGGATAGGGGAGAAAGTGTTAACATTCTCCTCGTTTGGTGGGAGCGTTGCTGTTCCTCTGTTTATCAATAGCTTCTCTGTGTGCACGTCTCCTCGCTGCTTTTCTCAGTGCTTGTCCCTCTGATTTTCTCTCTCAATCTCTCCCTCTCCCGTGAACACATCTGTCACATTTCCCGCTCTGCGATAAAGAACACAATTGTTTCTAGCAGTGTTAAAATTGTATGTGTGTGACAGCATTTTGTTCTTGTGCAGTGCTCATGCATTCCCCTTACCCACTGATCTATCTCTTTGTGTTACAATCTGTGCATTTATCCTGTGTGTGTGTGTGTCTTTGGAGGCGTTATCTTTATCTGAAATGCTGCCATATGCGGGCTCTCAGGATGGAACTAAAGGCATTTGAATAAAAGTGTGATTGTGGGAGAGTTGACTATGTTGATGAATGTGATTATGGTGCGTTTGAGCTGTTTGTGATTGAGGCAACTGCATCTTATAACCTACGATTTATCTTTCATTCCAATCTATGTGCACTTGTTTGTGTCTGTTTCCTACGCTGTTTATCAGTTTGAAAATCTGCATTTATATTTGACAGATCCCCCCCCCACAATAATAAGCAGTTTTGTAGTGACAGTATGTACGCTGCAGATTCTATATTAGATTATTTTTTATCAATTTCAACCGCAAGAAAATGCTGAACATGTCACTTGTAATTTAATTGTTTAATCCATTATCTGAAAACCCTGACCATGACAACAAATTAAGCTTTTCCCTGTCAATTATTGCTGTGTGATGTGTGCATCCCTGCAGCTATTTAAGTTATTATATTTAGAGTTAAACACAGAGGAAGACACTAGGAGAAAATGAAAGGGCAGACAGACATCTGGAAAGACAGACGGAGGTTGGCAATAATTTATTTCGTCAAACCCCAGATGGTTGCCAGCCTTTTAAATGTGATGTTGCACTTTAAGTTCCAACACTCGACTAATTATTGATATTCTCGAAATGTCACTTAAGAAATGGCATAAAAAGTCAGGTATCTTCAGGCATGAACTGAAGAACAAATAAACAACCGAGGCATTATGAAGATTAAGGAACAAGTTCTCTGATGTTGTTGATTATTTTTTCCACATTTAACATCATTGAGTAATATGTTCTCAACCCCTCAGTGAGCTTCTGTAAGGGGATGTCTATGTTCTGCTTGTCTTACTGTAATTATAATTTGTAGTAATTAAGTAAACTACTCGTAATAATAATCAACACATTCACATTCATCCTAAATCTCAAATAAATACATTTGTTAATTCATAAAAGTATATTTTCAATCATCATTATACAACATTTGTTATGGTATGTGTCCTGCTTCTTTAAAATCTTTACATTTAGCTGACAAACAGTGCGACACAGAAAAACACATTCAGCTTATCTATCAACAGGTTGTTTCAGCCAAGAAACGTCCGAAAACAGTCCCGCTGTGATGTTAATTCCTATCAAACCCAGCCAGTACTTATATCATTTCTATATTGTTAACCACAGGTTACAGGGGACTGTGCAAAAGAAACACACACAACGCGCGTGCATGCGCACACACACACACACACACACACACACACACACACACACACACACACACACACACACACACACACACACACACACACACACACACACACACACACACACAATTAGCTGACAATGAATCAATGCCAACCAACATAAATGGGACTAGCTGTCTGTCCCCCTGACTGGCATACCAATATCACACTCACACTCACACTCACACACACACACACACACACACACACACACACAACACACACACACACACACACACACACACACACACACACACACACACACACACACACACACACACACACACACACACACACACACTTCTCCTGTGGATGAGTAGATGGCTAATTAAAACAGGGCTATCTTCCCAATTTAAATTCACATAAAACCGAGGGTATTAGACATAAGCTGTGTGGAAATGGATGTCTAAGGCATTGACCAAAAAAATCCATAAGTATTTTATTTAATCTTGACCTTCTTCAAGTAAAGACCACAATGTAGCTATTCCAGCACCTTTGGATCCATATCCTTCTTACATGTCTTTACTGCGGTATAATCTCCTGCCCATACGACAGGCTGTTATCGAAGGGAGTCGTTCCTGCCACAGGTCACATGCTGACACCTACGGCTCTTTTGGGATAAAGAGAGTAGCTTTGTGAATAAATAACTTAGTGGACTCTGTATGTTTAATATTATGAACATATATTTGAGAATCATTTAAAAGGTTAGAACTCTTTATTTTAAGTCCATCCAATAAGCGTTGATTAGTATCTAAAGTAATGGTTTATTAAACACTTTAAGCAGTGTTCTCCTCCTGTGGAATCCAGTAAGTGGACGGTGCTTTAGAAAACAGGTAATTCATGACAATATAATTGCTTAACATGCGGTATTACAATTACATCAAATTGTAGATTTCCTGGGATTCAACATACAGTAGGTGAAGTTTTCCATCTAGAACAGAACAAAGGGCTCAAGATAATTACAGGATATATTCTGAAAATCAATAGTTAACGTGCTCGCCAGATGCTCAACAATCCTCATGAGGACAATACCCTGCCTCGCAGAAGAACATGTGTTCGTGTGCATATTTGCTGGTGTCTGTATTTTTGTATATATAATACTTTTATTTGCAGCTTACTTTAAATTAAAAAAGCGTTGTGGGATTCCCTCTTTGTGTGTGTTTGTGTGTTTTAATATGATTTGCTTCCTATGAGAAGCCTGGGAGCTCTAACTTTCACCTCTACGTGGGAGAGACAGACTAAAAGGCACATGCACAGAAACAGAGACATTTTGTCCAATGTGTTGAGGTGCTTGTATAATCATTATCCCCTCAGCCTGACTAAAGTTACACACTATTCTTTTGAAACAATCTGAGCTTAAAAAAAGATGATGAAACTGTGTGTGTGTGAAAGGCTCGCTCACCTGCAACAGAATGAGCGAGAAATCTCATTGAGTACTGATCCTTTTCAGGTACTTGAGGGTCCTTCTAGTGTTCTCACTGGACCACACACGGCAATACATTACACTTAACTACGATATAGTACACAGTTCAATGGAGAGCAAAGAGGTGGTGTGTGAATGTGTGTGTAAGAGAGACACAGTGGAGATAAAGAGAGATATAATGCAGTGGTTCCCAAACGGTGTGCCGCGAGGCAAGTCCGGGTGTGCCGTGGGATTTTGTGACAACCATACGTTATTATTGCAATATACAACTACACAAAAATAATTATTTTTTAATTTACTATATCAGTACTTTCCTATATGTACGTAATCTGCGCGACTTGTGCGTCCACATCTCCACGTGCAGTGCTGCATAAACATGGCTGAGTCAGTGATACATTTCGAGGGGTGGAGGTATGCCCATTACTTTGAGTTGGTCCGAAGAATAGACAGGAATGTGACGGTGAGGTGCAAACTGTGTCCAGGCCAGAAGCTGTTATCCACTGCTGGAAACACCACGTGGTCAAACCTCAACAAACACCTGCAAAGAACACATGCTAAGGTGAAGCTACCGCACACGCTATTTGTTGTTTGTTTATATCACGTAGCCTGTTCTTCTTCTCTGTCTTCCGGTTGTTGCCTGTTTTGAATGACAAATACACACTACCGCCGCCTGCTGGTAAGGAAAGTTATTGCCACTCACGCATGCGCAGTTCGTACGTGCTCGGCGAGTAAAGTAACGAATTACTTTATGTAGATAGTAACGAAGTAGTGTAATACATTACATTTTTTTAGTAACGACCCCATCTCTGGAGTTGGCGTTCTCTACTCTGATTTACATGAAGAACAACAGGAGGTCACGGCTCTCTGTTGAACAGGACTTGCGAGTGGCCCTCTCCTCAGTGCCACCAAGGATTTAAAAAATCTGCGCGCCCCGACAGGCACATGTATCTCACTAATTTGTAAGTCGGCAAACATATTTACAATAGCACATGTTTCAATGCTGATTGCTGAAATGTTACATTTATAATTT